>NC_045440.1:27087908-27109224 GCF_002776525.5 Piliocolobus tephrosceles | reverse complement strand
TTTTTTTTTTTTTTTTTTGAGACGGAGTCTCACTCTGTCGCCCAGGCTGGAGTGCACTGGCGCATGCAATCTTGGCTCACTGCAAACTCTGCCTCCAGGGTTCAAGCGATTCTCCTGCCTCAGGCTCCCAAGTAGCTGGGACTACACGTGCATGCCACCATGCCCAACTAATTTTCGTAATTTTAGTTGAGATGGAGTTTCACCATGTTGGCCAGGATGGTCTTGATCTCTTGGCCTCGCAATCCACCCACCTCGGCCTTCCAAAGTGCTGGGATTATAGGTGTGAGTCACTGCACCCGGCATAGTCTTATAATTTCTTAGGCAGTTTATATTCCATATGCTCCTACCCAAGTCCACTTTTTTCCAGTTGGCACTGGTTTCTCTTTCCCTCTAGATCAGCGATTTGTAGTCATCTGCTTATTTCAACATTAGAATGTCTTAGTTTTTGCAGATCTTCTTTCAATTAGAATATAAATACGTAGCTAGAGGAATATACTTTTTCTATAGTGACTATTTCGGAGCTTGAGCATGAGTCTCCTCCGTGCATCCCTTTGTACACATGTTATTTATTTTACTTATGTAACACTTGTTGTGTGCCAGGCACTCTTCTAAATGTGTTATTTAATTTATTTATTCCTTTAATAAATAGGTAGGTAAGTAGTGGTGTTACTACTTTTTTTTCCCCCCCGAGATGGAGTTTCGCTGTCTCCCAGGCTGGAGTGCAGTGGTGCGATCTCCGCTCACTGCAACCCCTGCCTCCCAAGGTTCAAGCGATTCTTCTGCCTCAGCCTCCTGAGTAGTTGGGACTATAGGTGCGTGCCACCACACCCGGCTAATTTTTGTATTTTTAGTAGAGATGGGGTTTCACCATATTGGCCAGGCTGGTCTCAAACTTGTGACCTCGTGATCTGCCCACCTCAGCCTCACAAAGTGTTGGGATTACAGACGTGAGCCACCACACCCAGCCAGTGTTATTACTTTTTTACAGGAGAGAAAACTGGCACAGAGAGATTAAGTAACTTGTCCAAGGTCGCACAGCTAGTGAGTGGCAGCTTTTGGATTCAAACCCAGCCAGCCAGCTAGCCTGGCTGCAAGGTCCATGCTCCTAACCCATCTGCTAGGCCACCTCTTGTGCACACACACATGCCTCTTCTCACATGCACGTGAGCCGCTTCTCGTGTCGGGATGAGGAAGTAGGCTTATCTGTGCACATTTTCTGCTGTGTTTTAAGGATCTTCTGAATGTCCATTTCCTTGTTTGGGGATGTATGGTGTGGGCGTGGCTTCACATTAGGAAACATTTTCTGGACATGTGCATATATAAGTCTTCGGTGTGTATGTGAATGGCCTCCTTGATCTGACTGCCCTGGTGCAGTACCGCATTCTTGTTCCCAGCTCCCTTTTCTCTTTTTCTCGGTTCTGATAAACTCTCTTCTTTTCTTTTCATCTCCCATTTGCCCACTGGACTGGACAGGACCCCAGTTCCCTACATCTCCCTCTCAGAAACCTCAGGACTTTGTTTTCGTTCCCATGGAATATGCATGCTGTGACTTCCCTTCTTCCTCTTAAATATAAATCATTTGTAGTGTTTTGCTGCAAATAATTTTGGCACACCACAAATAGTGTTCAAAAGTCAGTATTTCTTTGCCAGGTGCAGTGGCTCAGGCCTTTAATCCCAGCATTTTGGGAGACCAATGCGGGCAGATCACTTGAGGTCAGGAGTTCCAAGACCACCCTGGCCACTATGGTAAAACCCCGTCTCTACCAAAAATACAAAAAAAATTAGCCAGGCATGGTGGCAGACACCTGTAGTCCCAGCTACTCAGAAGGCTGAAGCAGGAGAATCGCTTGAACCTACGAGGCAGAGGTTGCAGTAAGCTGAGATCACGCCACTGCACTCCAGCCTAGGGGACAGAGCGAGGACTCTGTCTAAAAAAAAAAAAAATGGCGGTATTTCCTGACTCCCAAATCTTGGGCAAAGTCTTAGGAAGCCCCAAATCCTTACTTCACCTTTTCTCTTGTGACCTTGGGCAAAATCCTTGGCCGTTTTTTCTTTGCCTCCCATTTGGCCACACAAAAGAAGTGCCACCTACATTAGGGAGAGTATGGATGAGGCTAAAGGAGGAGAAGGCTAGGGAGGGGCCTGAAAGGTATTTCCTAAGATGCACAAGAAATCTCCCTTTTTAAAAATTTTTTTATTTTAAGTTCTGGGATATGCGTGTAGGACATGCAGGTTTGTTACAGAGGTAAACATGTGCCATGGTGGTTTGCTGCACCTGTCAACCAATCACCTGGGTAGTAAGCCCCGTATGCATTAGCTGTTTATCCCAATGCTCTCCCTCCCCTCTCCACACCCCCTGAGAGGCCCCAGTGTGTGTTGTTCCCCTGCCTGTGGCCAAGTGTTCTCATTGTTTAGCTCCCACTTAAAAGTGAGAACATGCAGTGTTTGGTTTTCTGTTTCTCAGTTTGCTGAGGATAATGGCTTCAGCTCCATCTGTGTCCCTGCAACACACATGATCTCATTCCTTTTTATGGCTGCATAGTATTCCGTGGTGTATAGGTACCACTTTTTTTTTATCCAATCTATCATTGATGGCCATTTTGGTTGATTCCATGTCTTTGCTATTGTGAATAGGGCTGCAATGAACATACACTTGCATGTATCTTTATAATAGAATGGAAATCTCCCTTTTAAAAGAAGCTGCTAGTTGAACTGTAGGCAAAAATCAGAAACTGTTGAGACTAACTTGGTAGAGGAGCAAGGAGAGTAGTAACTTGCACTTTTGGAGAAGGCCATCTTTGATTCTCACCCTGGCCAAGGATTGTGTTTTGATTTTTGAGCATGAGAGCATGAGATGAGCCATAGTTATTGGTAGAGAAAGGGAAGAGTCTAGTTATGGGAAAATATACTGAGGTGTGAAAGAGACACTCCATAGCTGTGTTCTCTTTTTCTCCTAAACTCAGCATAAATATTAGAAGTGGTAGAAGAATTTGAAGAGCTATTTTTTTTTTTAATTTTTTGAGACAGGGTCTGTGTCACCCAGACTGGAGTACAGTGGTGCAATGTCGGCTCACTGCAGCCTCCACCTCCCGGGGTTCAAGCGGTTATCCCTCATCAGTTTGCTGAGTAACTGGGACTAAAGGTGCTCACCTCCATGCTCGCTAATTTTTGTATTTTTTGGGTTTCACCATGTTGGCCAGGTTGGTCTCAAACTCAAGTGATCCGCCCACCTCAGCCTGCCAAAGTGCTGGGATTATAGGCATGAGCCACTGTGCTTGGCCATAAGAGCTATTTATTCTTTAACTGGCATCAAGCGAAAGAGTTCTTCTGAAATATTCACCTAGAATTTAATCTTGGATCAGAGTTCTAAAAGTGCTGCATTTGGACAATGTTTGTGCTAAGGGATTTACATCACCTTTAGATTTCTCTCTATCACAAGCTAGTTAATATCTAGCGTCCCAGACTACTATGGCATGCTACATTGACAAATGCTATTTTTTGCTATCTGGTTCACCAAAATTTTTCCCATTATGTAGGCTGTATCTTCTCTTTATGTTTTCATTCTTTTTTTTTTTTTTTTTTTCTTATTTTCTTCATTCTTGCGCTTTGCCTGTCCAGGTCTTCCAAAGTAGGGATCACAGGTCCACATGCCTTCAGGGCTGAGGAAGGTATACACAGGAGTGAGATGGGCTGGTGGAAAATGTGGACCAGTGACCACACCCCTCTGTAGGGGCAGCTGACTCGCAACTCCCGCAGATCGTGGCCTTATGGGAATGTGAGCCCACAGTTGCCAAGCCTTCCTTAGACGCTCAAAGTCTAGATGTTGTAAATGTGACTTTTAAAAAATCTTTTTAGAAATGTTGGCTCCTACATTAGAATAAAATCCTGTATGATCTGAGCAAAGTACTTCTTTGAGAGGTACTTTGAAAGGTACTCGATTTGAGACTTGAGCCCCCAATTTTTGACTTATACTATATATAGGCAGACTCAAAGCGGAGCTTGTCAAGTGCCTAGAATTAATACATCTTAGTAGCTTACATTACTAATAAAACCATCAACTAAAGAAAACAGTAAATTAAAAATTTTCAAACTCAGTCAAAAGAATCTGACAAATTCTCGTAAATCATTTGAAGTTAGTTTGAATTAACATTTGATTTATTATTAGTACATGTACCAAAAAAAAAAACTATTACTCCTACTTTTTGGCAGCTGTATAACTTCCTGCCTCAGTTGACAGTGCTCCTTGAGATTTATATCAAAGAAGTTAGCCATCCTTCTTCCTAACTTTGACGTTACAGTTTACTCTTGAAAAAGAGATGAATTTTGAAGGGAAGGAAAAGGAGAATCCCTCACAATATAATTTTGGGTCTCTGACTTTCCCACACTCACTTAAGTTTAAGTTTTTAATGGAAAAATATTAAGGAAGATATTCCACTTAAGAAAGTAACCCCACCTCTAGTACTTCTTTTGTATAAAGCTAACATTTTTTATAAGATTAGAAATCTACAGTTACAATAAGGATAAATCATTACAAGATATTGTCATCATCCTCATGCAAGCATTAAGCAATTAAGCATTGATATATTCTTGGCTGAATTTTTATGGCAGTTTTTAATACTTGAAACTTGAAATGTGGCTTCATTCCTTACAGAAGACTTAAAACCAGCCAGGCATGATGGCTCATTCCTGTAATCTCAGCACTTTGGGGGGCCAAGGCTGGTGGATCACCTGAGGTCAGGAGTTCAAGACCAGCATGACCAACATGGTGAAACCCCATCTCTGCTAAAAATACAAAATTAGTCACACCTATAGTCCCAGCTACTTGGGAGGCTGAGGCAGAAGAATCGCTTAAATCCGGGAGGTGGAAGTTGCAGTGAGCCGAGATCGTGCCATTTGCACTCCAGCCTGGGCAACGAGTGAAATTCCATCTCAAAACAAAACAAAACAAAACAAAAAAGACTTAAAACCATGCATGTTCGGGCCGGGCGCGGTGGCTCAAGCCTGTAATCCCAGCACTTTGGGAGGCCGAGACGGGTGGATCATGAGGTCAGGAGATCGAGACCATCCTGGCTAACACGGTGAAACCCCGTCTCTACTAAAAAAAATACAAAAAACTAGCCGGGCGAGGTGGTGGGCGCCTGTAGTCCCAGCTACTCCGGAGGCTGAGGCAGGAGAATGGCGTGAACCCGGGAGGCGGAGCTTGCAGTGAGCTGAGATCCGGCCACTGCACTCCAGCCCAGGAGACACAGCAAGACTCTGTCTCAAAAAAAAAAAAAAAAAAAAAAAAACCATGCATGTTCAAGTTGAAGTTCCTCTGCTCTGACACCCCTTGGGTATGCGTACAGGAGTTTATCAACCAACTCAATGGTAGGAAGAGAAGATAAAACTGTGTGCTTGGAGGTCAAATGGTCTGGTATTTGAATTTCAGATCTGTTTCTTGGTAACTGTGGCAACTTATTTCTTCTAGGCTCTATTTCCTCCATAAAATTGGAGTGATATTAACAACTTAATAGGATTGTTGTAAGGACTAAATGAATAATATGACTAAGTTCTTAAAATTATGCCAGTCACCCAGTAGGTGCTCAATAAATGCCAGTGTCCTTGTCTCCTTTAATAAGATAAGTGGCTTACATAATCTGCTTTTGTTAACCAGAACACAGCTGTCTTCCACAGCCTAATTTACCTTCAGACACTGCCTTTCTGATGAAAGCAAGGTAGTCAAGTGGACAGAAGGAAAACTGTTTTCAAATTCCACTGTTACCTGTAGTTAGTTGTCACTGTCACTCAGACTCTCAGACTCAATCTTTTCTGTAAAATAAGAATTAAATTATCTCTAAGTCCACTTGTGTTAGAGTTCTGAAAGTTGTCCAGAGAGAGGCTCCTTAAGGCAGGCCCTCAGAGAGCAGCAGTGCTTTGACGGAGTAATCACAGCTGGTTGGGCTTTGCGATTCCGGTCACTGCACCCTTTCATTTCACTCGGAGTTGATTAGCCTCTGAGGGACTGATTCATGCTGACCAGACTCCCAGGATGTAGAGTGACAAACAAAAATCCCGATTAATCACTTTAAAGTAAGACCTCTGACTGGCTCCAGAACTAGAGTGGCTTCTCTATCTAGGACACTCTGTGCTAGCCAGGAAGTCCACTTAAGACCTCAAATTATGGGTAAGAAATTTTCCTATGAGCATAGGATTAGAGCAAAGATCGTTGACTTGCTCTCAAGAGTTGTTCCTGTCATGCTTTGGTAGCCTAAGCAATTGCTGTTTTTTAAGCAATAATTTGATCTAAAATAAACATCGGGGTTATAACCTAGTTTATGGTTAATATTGAAACATACTTCATTTTGAGGCTCCACAAACTCCCTATGGGTCCTTATTCTGCCAGCATACCCAGTCTACCCCAGCCCCAATGGGCATGTTAAGCCCTTTGCTGTGATGAGAGTCAGGGAGTCAGGTGGGGAACTTTCCTGATTCCTATCTTCTTTGTATTCTCTCCTTACATTAATTTTGTTCATTCATTTATTCATTCATTCATTCATTCATTCATTCAACAAACACTTAATGCCCAGCCAGTTTTTTACTTACCACCTTCCAAGTGGTCCTTCTGGACTTAAAAGTCTTAATATTTAATAAGAACACAAAAGCATGCTGCTTTTGCTGGCAGGATGGAGGAAGAGGCCACAGAGCTTTGTCATCATGTCAGAGCCCTGGGAAAGAAGTTCATCAGGCACTCAAGTGTGGTAAGAACAAAGCAAAAACAATGAAACCCTTTAGAAAGTACTTATGAAACATTTAGACTCTGAGAACTTGACTTTGATAAATTAGAAAGCCAGAAAAACACAGAACTAGTTCCCTCTGGGTTTTCTTATCCTTCTTATCCAAAATCAGCCAATAATTCTAATGGCTTTAAATGGCTCTATAAATGCCTCTCCGTAATTGGGACCTCAAGTGAGCATAAGGAGAGTTTCTGGGAAAGCTAAGTTAGACAAGATGTGTTAGGAGATAGAGGAAGCACAACAAAGTAACTATCTAGAAAGAATAAAAGAGGATGTCAGCAAAAGGACTTTGTGGGCAGAAATATGAAATTCAGAGAATTTCAGACTTGCTAACTACCAAATGCCTGGTATTATGGTAAGTTTATAGAAAAATGCCCAAAAAGTTTAAGATTTAGTCACTCTACTCAAGGAGCATGTCAAGCAGAAAAAATAGAGGCTAAATGGCAAGACTTAGGCTGGGCTGGGCAGATTGAGTAGGGCTTGAATGACGAAAAAGAGACCATTCCAAGCAGGCAAGAGAGTGAGCAAGATGGAAGTCCTAGTTTTCTGTAACCTAACCACTGAAGTGACAGCCCATCATCATCTTTGTCATATTAGAAGCAAGCCACTTGATCCAGCTCACACAGGGGGTGAATCCTGTAGGTAGGGGTCACTTGGAGCCATGTCAGAAGCGCCTGCCACAAAACCCTGAACCGGGCAGGTCAGACTGAACTAGAGGCAATGGGGATGGCTTGACTTTCCTCTTCTGGGTTACCCCTGAGCTCCTCCCTGATTTTTTTCACTACCTCTCACAGTTATAGGGCTCACCTCTACCCAAATGTGGTGCAGTTCAGAGGGGACATGTTGATAATTGCATTGCTGGTTTTTTCTTTCCTGGGATAGCAACTGAACTTTTTTTCTTTTGAGTGTCATTTATATTGGGCACTGTGCTCAGTGCTGAGGAGACAAAAACGAAAAAAGTATTGCTGTGTGAATTGTATGATACAATGGGATAAAAAGATACGTTACTCTTTTCAGTGAGTATTAGTAAAATACAAAACAAAAGGCGAATTTAACAAGACTTCTCCTTCTAACTACAGTTTTCTCTGGATCTGATTAGCAAAAACCATCTGTAGTGAAAATTTCTGTATAAGCATGCTTTCTTCAGTTTTTGTAGAACGTAAGTTTGTGATTTCCATGCCATTTACTGTAAAAGAAAAGATGGGAAAGATTCAGGCTGAAATATACCTGGATCTTCAGGAGCCTTTTGTTTTACTTAAGTAAACTGTCCCTATTTGAAACACCAGTAATTTCTCTAGAAATAAGTTCTGGGCTGTTGAGGACAAAAGTTGTAGATGCTTTGCATCTTCATGCTTCCCACTTTCCCTTCTAAGGGTTCTGTCAGAACACTGCTAGTACTTAATAAGATGAATATAAGACTGTTTCATCTCCAGCACACAATGAAAACATTAAAGTGACCAAAGCCTCTTTTTTAGCTAGGCTGTTCCAGTTCTTAGTCTGCTGGATTTTCACAGGTTGTCGTCCTAGATGGAAAGGGGAGACTGCTGGGAAGGGCCATCAAGAGAAGACAGAGCTAGCAGGAAGGAAAGCCCACGTGGTATGGTGTTCTGGGTAATGGCAGTACTGGTTGTCAAATAATGGGTAAGGAAAATCACAGAAAGAAAGCAGGTATAGTTCTGGCCTTGTGTGTGACTTTCTAGTCAGCCTTTAAGAGAGGTGACTGTTGCAGGGCCCTGGCAAAGCTGGGGACAATGTGAAAGAAATTCAGCTGAATGGAGAGATGTGGTTGGGGTTGCAAGTGTTATTCATCATTATTCATCACGGTCCCTGCTCTCTAGCCACTCCCATGCCAGCCTTCCAGCTCTGACATTTTTAAGGCAAGAAACTCTTTGGCTGCTACCGGGCCCAAAGTGAGAGGTCTTCATTTTCTGTGCAGGGTGGCCCCAGGAGGTTCAAGCCCCGGGGCTGCCTGATCCTGAGAACTTAAAGGAGGAGTCAAAGCTGGGTAGAACCTTGAGTTTTTCCTTGAGGCCTCTCAAGTTCAGAATCGTTGCTGCTAGTCAGAGTCAATCTCCCTGGGTTGGAGTCCACTGCAGTATTGTAGAGAAATGCGTGTGCTCCTGGGGCTGTGTTGGAGCAGGAGTGGAGACAAACCTTGACTCAGCATCTCTTCTGCACCAGACACTTCACATGCATTATATTATACATCATTTCCCGATTGCAGAGAAACTCTCAAAAGAAGGTAGTATTCTTTCCATTTTATAGATGAGGAAACTGAGGCTTGGAGGTGAACAGCTAACTCCAGAATGTAAACCTAGACTTGTCTGGTTGTAAATTCTCTTTTTTCCTTATTTACCAGTGCCCCTGAGAGAAATATCTCCTTCCTCAAAGCAGGCAGTCATGAGTTATGGGGATGTGGAGGTAAGAGATGCAGGAGCAGCAGACCCTGAGGTGGCCTCAGTCCAAAGGGAGCTTCTGTGCCACTTCCTGCACTCCTGCCAGACTCAGGGCCAGCCAGCCTTCCTGAAGAGCATGTGAGTGTGCACCTGGCCTGGACTGGGGTCACAAGTTCTGAGAGAAAGTGACAAATGTGTCTAGGTTTTAAGCAAGAGCAAGTAAGTGTTGTCCACTCAAAATGTAGAAGACAGAGGGACTTAGGTAGGTGCTGGGTGCAGGCAGGCAGGGCCTTGCACTAAAAAAGCCCAGTATAGACAGTATAGGCAAAAGCAGCGCCCAGATAAAGAAGGGCCTTAGGAAGTCATGCTGAGAGCCTTGGATTTTATCCTGAATGTATTGGTGAACCATTAAAGTTGGGGGATGATATGATCTTGAGATTTGCATTTGTAGTATATTGTTTAGGCCTTTCTGGGAGGGAAGGCCAGCCTGTAGGCAAGGATGACTCGAGTCCTTTGTCATCCCTTTTGTTGCCTTGTTCTGTTAAATTTTTCTTAGACTTAAGCACAGTGTGAACAGAAGCCCTGTATTGTGCGTGTCATTCCCCTTATGTGACTTACGTCCTGAGACCACAGTCAGTGCTAAGTAGATATGTATAGAATAAATATTGTAAAACCTAAAGCAGTTCACTATGTGTACCTAAGATAAGTGAATAAGAAAATCTTCATGTATCTGTTTATGTAGAAGGTAATGACAATGGATCATTGATACTTTGTTGCTAAAGAAACAAGGGTAAAAAGCCTAGGAACGATTTGATCTATCTGCTGCTCTGGTTAAATCTTAATTCAGTGTTTCCATTGTTATGGCTGTATAAATGCAATTCACCGGCCATATAAGATTATTAGGATTATTTTTTCTATCTTGCGCAACTTTTTGTTTTCCCTTGAGTTAATTACCTTGTTTTCTTATTTATGTAGTTATTTTATGTACCTATTGTCTCTATACTTTTCCCCTACTTGTCTCTCCTCAATATGTTTGTAAGTGATTATAAATTTCTCCTCTACCCTCTTAGGGTATCCAGTTGTGCCTAAGAATTAAACTGACATAAAACAGGTTAACAGAAGAAAGGCATACACATTTGATTAAATTACATATATGTAGGAGTCCGCACAGGAGAATGAAGACCCAAAGGAGCAGTTAGAGTTGAACGCAGACACTGAGTTGGACAAAGAGCAGGACGTTGGGAAAATGTGACAAGGGAAGGGGACTTGGGCCAGAGCAGTCAATTGGGTGGAGAAGTGACTGGGAAGATCAGGGTTTAACAAGGTTTGCTGGTACAGGTTTTTCTCAAACTCCATTCCCTTTCCCTACAGATAAAATGTTACTTTCCTCCTGCTCTAGGGAGGACATCTTCCATACGGGGATGTCATCTCCTTTCAGGAAGAAAAAGAGGAGGTCGGAGAGCTCTTCCTGCACTTGCTGTTTCTCAGGTGCCTTTGCCTCAAACTAACCTTTATGCTGAAGTGGCATATTTTGGGGTGGCATATCCTGCCACCCATCACGTTCAGTCTCCGTAGGTATTCAGACAACTTTTATCTCCTTGAGAAGTCCTCTCCCCAGCTTTCTCTCTCTGATGTCAGCTGTCTTGGGCCCAATGCCATGGATTTCAGCTGAGGATTTTCCTCACCATTATCCCAAAGACTTCTTTTGCTTCTGTTAGAAGCTCTGTTTTCTGAGTCTTCCATTTTCTTGTTTACTCCTTGATTTTTCAGGCCACATCCTCCAGTAACTCCCTGACAAAGAATGTGTGGGAAGTACATTTTCTGAATCTGCACATCTAAAACTATTTGGTAGAAATAACCCTCAAACTATTTGACAGAAATCTACATTAGATATAATTTTCTCTTATAATATTGAAAACATTATTATATTTTCTTCTAGCTTCCAGGAGTGTTGTTGAAATGTCCAGTGCTCTTTTGGGCCTAGATCTTTAGTTTGTACCTCTTGATTCCCATATGATAGCTTTTAGAATCTTTATTCCTTGAGTTCATGATGATGGGTCTTACTAAAGCAGTTTCACTCATGTGCTGAGTACTTAATGGGCCCTTTCAATTTAGAACAGGAGTGGCAGCTGTTGGCCAGCACTGTTTCTGGACCAAATCTGGCCCACCACTGTTTTTATAAAGCGTTATCAGAACACAGCCACGCTTATTTACATATTGTGTATGCTGTTACGCAGTTAAGCTGAATGGTTGTGATCTGCAAAGACTGTATGTGATCTGCAAAGCTTAAAATACCTGCAACCACTTACGGAAAAGGTTTGCCAATTCCCAATTTAGAAAATTAAGAATTTTAATTCTGGTTTAAAAAAAAGTTTTCTACCCCCCCTTTTCTGTGTTCTGTCTTTCTGCAACTCTTGCTGTTAGATGCTGAACTTCCTAGATTGTCATGTAAATATTTTTCTCTCCTCTTTTCCATCTGTTTTTCTTTTTGTTTATTCTTCTGCAGAATTCCCTTAACTTCATTTCCCAAGCTTTCTATCCATGTTTCATTCCTGCTGTAATACTTTTTAACATAAATTCTTCTGATTTTTAAATTAACCTTGTGTAATATAAAACACAGATATTAGTCATGCCCATAATCCCAGCACTTTGGGAGGCCACGGCGGGCAGATCGCTTGAGTCCAGCATGGGCAACGTGGCAAAATCCCGTCTCTACAAAAAATAAACTGAGCCGGGCATGGTGGCACACACCTGTAGTCCCAGCTACTTTGGAAGCTGAGGCAGGAGGATATCTTGAGCTTAGGAAGTTGAGGCTGCAGTGAGCTGTGATTATGCCACTGCACTCCAGCCTGGGTGACAGAGCAAGACCTTGTCTGAAAACAACAGCAGCAAAAAAAAAAAAAAAAAAAAAAAAAAAACGCACAGATATCAAAACACACAAAATTAATATATTGCTTAATAAATTACTATACAGCAACCACTCTTAAAGCCACCCCCCTAGTCAAGAAAGAGAACATTCTCAGCAACTCAGAAGCTCCAGTCCAATCACAGCCCCCTCTGAAATATTGCATGGTTTCAACCCATTGGGTGGTGGTGGTGGTGGTGGTGGTGGTGGTGGTTGTTTCAGCTGAAATTGTCCCATCTTTGAACACTGAAAGCCTTGTCAGGTGTTGATACAGTTTGCCTCTGTCCCCACCCAAATCTCAACTTGAATTGTATCTCCCAGAATTCCCACGTGTTGTGGGAGGGACCCAGGGGGAGATAATAGAATCACGCGGACCAGTTTTTCTTGTGCCATTCTCATGATAGTGAATAAGTCTCACAAGATCTGATGGGTTTATCAGGGGCTTCTGCTTTTGCTTCTTCCTCATTTTCTCTTGCCACCGCCATGTAAGAAGTATCTTTCGCCTCCCGCCATGGTTCTGAGGCCTCCCCAGCCATGTGGAACTGTAAGTCAAATTAAACCTACTTTTCTTCTCAGTCTCAGGTATGTCTTTATCAGCAGCATGAAAACAGACTCATTGTCCCCGAGGTCATTTATTGTGACCCTCATAGTCTTTGATTGTTTCCTTGCCATCTGTGATAGCAGAATGTTTAAGACTCTTCTTGTACATTCTCTGCCCTAAATTACCCATTTCTCCAAGAAATCCTGGTTTCTCCAATGGGAAGTGGAATTTTAAGATCCCATTTTGGTTGTTAGCAATGCTTATTGCTACTCAATTGGTCATTGTTTCTACTACTCTTTGGAGAACAGAGCATATATATTTCCCCCCACTTTTTTTTTACACTTGTACCATATCTGTGTTGTCAGAATATATTTTCGTTACATACTATCCTCCCTTCCTTTTAACCTTCATTTAGTCTGTCAGCTACTAGCAACTGTATATTTAATGCTCACTACTGGCCCATTCATACTGATATTTCTTTAATCATTCTGATTGTCTGAAACTCAGTCTTCAGTAGATTTCTCAGGATGGGATCACAAGAACAGTATTCCCTGAGTTCCTGCATGTTCATAATTGTTTATCTGTGATCTTTGGCCTTGAAAGTCAGTTTTGCTAGATATATAGTCCTTGGCTTGCATTTTCTTTCTTTGAGTATCTTAAATATGTTCTCCTATTTTTTTCTAATATTAAACATTGCTGTTAAAACCACTAATAAAATCTAATTTTCTTTCCTTGTAAGTCACTTGCTCTTTTCCTAGATCCCAAAGGTTTGCTTGTAGTCTAAATATTTTCCCAGAATATGTCTGGTGTTCATTGTTCTGGGTCAGTATTCTCAAGTGTGCGCTATGTTCCTTTAGTGTGTAGTTTCATGTCTCTTTATTTTAGCAATTATAATATTTAGTAATTGAATGTTATGAGTGTTAATTTTTATTCTCTCCCTTGGTTTTCTGTTAGGGACTACTATTACCCTTATGTGGCATCTTGCTTATCTGTCTTCAACATTTGTTTCTTTTGAATTGTTTAAATCTCTTCATTTCTTTTTGCTATTTTTTCTTCCCATTTTTCTTGTGTCATTATCTATTGTGTTAATCTACTCTTGTGTTTCTGTTACAGGTTGAGTGTTCCTTATGTGAAATACTTGGGACCAAAGTGTTTCAGACTTCAGATTTTTTCCAATTTGGAATATTGCTGATTGAGCATCCCAAATCCCAAATCCAAAGTAATCCAGTGAGCATTTCCTTTGAGCATCATGTTTGCACTCAAAAAGTTGCATATTTTAGAGCATTTCTGATTTCAGGTTTTCAGATTTTTTTTTTTTTTTTTTCTGAGAGGGAGTCTCTGTCACCCAGGCTGGAGTGCAGTGGTGAGATTCTCGGCTCACTGCAAGCTCTGCCTCCCGGGTTCAAGTGATTCTCCTGCCTCAGCCTCCTGAGTAGCTGGGACTACAGGCGCCCGCCACCACACCCAGGTAATTTTTGTATTTTTAGTAGAGATGGGTTTCAGTGTTGCCCAGGCTGGTCTCAAACTCCTGAGCTCAGGCAATCCGCCCACCTCGGCCTCCCAAAAGTGCTGGGATTACAGGTGTGAACCACCGCACCGTCCAGGTTTTCAGATTTGGGATGCTCAACGTGTAGTTTAGTCTTCATTTCCAAAGTGATATTTTCTTTTATTTCTAATTCTTTATTGAGTTCTGTCTTGTCATTTATAAGCTTTGCTAGTTTTTCATGTGTGTGCCTCTTTCGTGTTTGTATAACTTAAATCTTTTTAGCTTATTTTGAAATTCTGATGTATTGTTGGCATGCTTTCACTCTATATGACATTGTATTTCTAATTTCTAACAGCTCTTTTTATTCTCTTAATCTTTTTTTTGTAGCAATCTCTTCTCATTTTTTAGCTATACTATCTTATTTTTCTAACGATAGTAAGGACAAGCTGTTCTTAAAGTTTTCTTCTACCTGCCTAATTTATTTTTTCTAATTTCCCTACCTGCTCCTCTGCCCCCATTTGAGGCCTTTATTATTTTAGAGACTTTTCTCAAATTTATGGTAGTTCTTGGCTTACTGGCTCATATTTAAGAGTTGGAAAATTGAAAAAAAAAAAAAACTAATTCGAAAGTCTGTGTGCCATGAGTGGGCTTATTCAATTCCAGACTTTACCATAAAGTAATCTGGTTGAGCTGTTTCTTTGTGGAACCCCCTGTGTTAGAATCTTTTCATTAATTTTTTTTCTTTGAGGCTGATTGGATTCTTCAGAGAAGATTCTTTCAGCCCCCCACCCTGGAGGGTATAAGCGTACTCATAGTGCTCTGGCAGCCAAATGAAGAGACGAGCATTGTTTCTCTAAATATATGAATTTTTTTTTAGGAAGGCTGCCTCAGTTGATGGCTTCCCCTAGTCCAGGTTTCTATTTTTACTCCGTCCAGAGAACAACCTCTGGTAGCATACCTGAGAGGAGAAGGGACAGCTGCTGAGCTATATGGAAGGAATGAGTAGATCTGGAAGGTTCTAAGTATCTCATCTATTTTTTTCAGCAATTCCTCTTGTTTTTAGATTGATTCAACTTCCAGATATATCTGTTGTTTTCAGTTGCCATACTTTCTGTGGGTTCTGCAGTAGAAATTAAACATTTGCATTGAACTTTCCTGGGCCTACTAAGTCAGTTATCATTTATCTTTCTACTTTCTAAGATGCCTTGCTATTGTCTCTTCTCTCATTCTCTTTGTCTTAACGGTGTGTGTGAGAGAGAGAGAGAGAGAGAGAGTGTGTGTGTGTGTGTGTGTGTGAAGCCCTCCTCTATTGTTCAGTGTTGTTTCAGGAGAGAGAGGAGAGGCTAATGGCATGCATTCATTTCACCCCAGTACTTGGACCTGTATTGTACAGTGAATGTCAGGGAAGTTACTCTTCAGGTCTCCTCCTGATTCTTTTGGAGCAAATGATAAAACGTTTTTCTATTGACACATATTGGGTAACACAGAAAGACCATGTCTCTATTTTAAAAAAAGAAAAGAAAAGAAAAGAAATGGCTGGGCGCAGTGGCTCACGCCTGTAATCCCAGCACTTTGGGAGACCGAGGCAGGCCTGTCACAAGGTCAGGAGGTCGAGACCATCATGGCTAACATGGTGAAACCCCATCTCTACTAAAAGTACAAAAAGTAGCTGGGCATGGTGGTGGGCACCTGTAATCCCAGCTACTTAGGAGGCTGAGTCCAGAGAATCGCTTGAACCCGGGAGGCAGAGGTTGCAGTGAGCCAAGATTGCACCATAGCACTCTAGCCTGGTGACACAGTGAGACTCTGTCTCAAAACAAGTAAAAATAAAAAAAGAGAAATCATAAAGGAATCCTATGAACAATTATATGCCAGTAAATTAAACCATTTAGATCAAATGGACAAATTACTGGAAAGGAATGCTGTAGAACATGAAGAAATGTTCACCCGGTAGTTGATATTGTGATCCATTTGCAGGCTGTTACCTTCTCCTCTCAAGGATGCAGTGGAAGTGTCAACCTGGAGAAGATGCTATACAATGCAAGAGGTGAACTCTGCCCTTAGTAAAATCCAGCTGGTGGGATATTCTCAGAAAATTGTGAGTATTCATATTACATTTCAGTCATTTATGAATGCTTTCCATTCATATTGTTATTGTTTCGAAGGATCCTATAGTTATATTTTTAAAGCCATTCCATTACTGAGGATCCAGAGCCTCTGTTCTTTCCTCCGTTCCAGTCAGGAACAAGGGCCTAACACCTAACTGAAAATGAAAAAGGAAAGCCAAAGCATATCTTTGGTCTGTATGGTAATATTTCATCTCTCCCTTTTAGTGTGTGAACCTTGAGTGCCTAGGGACATGGAAGAGGGCTGGAGCTCTCAGGTGACAAGTAAAGATTATAGGATTGCTTTCTATATTTGGAGCATGATGATCTCCATCATCTTTCTGTTTTCCTTAAAACTTTGTAGTTTACTTGATTGATTGATTGACTGAGACAAGGTCCCACTTTGTTACCCAGGCTAGAGTACAGTGGCACAAACACGGGTCACTGCAGCCTCAACTTCCCAGGCTCATGTGATCCTCCTGCCCCAAGTAGCTACTTGGGGACTACAGGCATGTGCCACCATGCCCAGCTAATTTTTGTACTTTTTTGTAGAGACAGGGTTTCACCACGTTGCCCGGGCTGGGTTCATGCATTCCACCGGCCTTAGCCTCCCAAAGTGCTGGGATTACAGGCATGAGCCGTTGCACCCAGTCTCTGGTTTACTTTAAAATATTTTTTGTTTTTAAACTGAGGATATTTCTGTTGTTTTTCCCTCCAGAATTACCTCATGTGACTGTCACTGTAAGCTCATTGCACATTCTTACCGTGGTTCTCTTTTAGGAGCTTTTTGGTGCGGTCCAGGTGACGCCTCTGAGCTCTGGCTATGCCCTTGGGAGCTCCAACTGGATCATCCAGTCTCATTACGAGAAAGTGTCTTACGTCTCTGGATCCTCCTTGCTTACCACACACCCCCAGGTAATTCCAAATTCTCTTCTTGCAGCTCAGCTTTTTGGTTACTTAACTCAAATTCAGAATGTGTCCAGGGTACCATCAGCCATTTTTAAATCTTCCCAATTTGGTTTTCTACAGATACTCTCTAGCCAAGGTAGACTATTTGAGTCCCAACATTTGGCCTACAGGTTTCTCTGAAATAATCCTGCTACCTTGAGGGTCACCACTAGGGTTCTGAAATTCCCGCAGTCCTTCCAAAGACCATAGCCTAATGTGGGACACAGATGGTTATGCATTTACTCAGCAAATATTAGCTGTTTAAAATCCTTCCAAAGGGCCAAGTGTCAAGTGTCATGCACACATCTGGGTATTGGGGATTCAGTGGTGACCAACAGGCAAAGCCCCTCTTGTGGATCTTATGTTGTAGGGGAGTTGATCATGTTGGGGAGAGGATGGTGTATAGTAGGTAAAAAAATAAAGTGTATGGTCATTTCCGATTGTGATACAAGTACTGAAAACAGTAAATCAGGATGATTTTCAGAGTGATGGAGACTGGTTTAGATTGGGTGCCCAGGGAAGCCGGTGGGAAGATCTCACTTGAACTGAGACCTGGAGAGGTAAGCCATGTTGGCTGGGCACAGTGGCTCACACCTGTAATCCCATCACTTCGAGAGGCCAAAATGGGATAACTGCTTGAGCCTAGGAGTTCAGGACCAGCTTGGGCAATATGGCAAAACCCTGGCTCTACAAAAAATACAAAAATTAGCCAGGTGTAGTGACACATGCTGTGGGCCCAGCTACTCAAGAGGCTAAGGCAGAAGGATCGCTTGAGCCTGGGAAGCGGAGGTTGCAGTCAGCCAAGATTGCGCCACTGCACTCCAGTGTGGGTAACAGAGTAAGATTCTGCCTCAAGAAAAAAAAAAAAGGCTGAGTATGGTGACTCATGCCTGTAAATCCCAGCACTTTGGGAGGCCAAGGCAAGTGGATCACTTGAGGTCAGAAGTTTGAGACCAACCTGGCCAATGTGGGGAAACCCCATCTCTACTAAAAATACAAAAATTAGGTGTGATGGTGTGCACCTGTAATCCCAGCTACTTGGGAAGCTGAGGCAGGAGAACCACTTGAACTCGGGAGACAGAGGTTGCAGTGAGCCGAGATCGTGTGCTGCACCCAGCCTGGGTGACAGAGTGAGACTCCATCTCAAAAAAAAAAAAAAAAAAAAAGAGAGAGAGAAAGGAAAAAGAAAAACAGAAAAATTAGCCACGTGAAACTGTGAGCGTTTGTATTATAAAGGGATGGCCAGTGAAGGGCCCCTAAAGCAAGAATAATTTGAAGGGCAGAGACGGCTATTGTGGTCTCAGCATGGTGGTCAGCAGTGAGGTCCAAGAGAGTGGCAGACACCATGTCATGTAGTGCTAGCAGGCTATGAGGAAGAATTTTGGTTTTATTTTAATATGGAGAGGGAAACTATTGGAAGGTTTTAAGTTACTCATTCCAGTCATATTTAGCAAGAAGCCCAGCACATATAAACATTGTTATGAATGTGATACTTACTCCTTTTTAGGTATTTCTAAATAATTTACTGTTCATTTCCTGAATGTTGGTTATTTCTATGTTTGTAATAGGGAGTGGGGGACATTAGTTAGCTGTTGAATGGGTATATAGATACATTGGGTAACTTGTGGGAGTCCATATTCCATTTATTTATCTACATCTATTTACAGAGAGAGAGAGAGAAGGTCTTATTCTGTTACCCAGACTGGAGTACAGTGGTGCAATCATAGCTTACTGTAATCTCAAACTCCTGGGCTCAAGCAATCCTCCCAAGTAGCTAGGACTATAGCCACCACACCTGGCCTATTTATTTTTTAACATAACCTCACATTTTTATTGTCTTCATAATACAACCAAAAATGAAGCTAAGAACTGGATCACTTGGCGTTTTCTCCTTTTATCCCTTCCCAGTTAAAAATGCTTATATCTCTTAGTAGCCAGCATTCTCTTAGATCTGCAGTTGGGCCCAACACTTAAGCTTTAGCACAATCTCATTTGTAGTTTTAGCCTTTTTCCAGAAGATTGGCTTGGTCTGCCTGCATAGCCACTCCTTCCTGCCATTAAGCCACTTTCCCTCAGCATACAGATCATCTTTGCCCTTCTTGTACCGTGTCACTCTGTGGGGTTGGTGCTGACCATGCTTCTTACACAAAGTTCAGTGGGTTTGAAGAACATTCACCATGTTTGTGAGAGCACTATCCATAAGTAAAGAAATTATTTATTTTTTAATTACAAATAAAAATTGTATATATTTATGGTATGCATGATGTCTTGATATATGCATGCATTATGGAATGGCTAAGTCAATAATTAACAGACCCATTTTAATATGGGGAGAACCATGCTGTGCTCTAGAGGGGAATAATAGGATGTCTGAGCTGCCATTCTGCATTATTTCTTTATACCTTTTTTTATAGCCAAGTTTCATCTCAAGGTCTAGAGGGGACATTGCTATTTTTTCCTGCATCTAGCGGAATTCTGAGCCCTTCCTGGTTATTGAAATCAAAAGCCCATCAATGTCACCATCATCTGCTTCTTTGAATCAAAATTTTTTATTGGCAGCTTCTATCATTCCTGATGTGTTCTTCTATAAAAGACAGAAAGATGACTTGGCTGCCAACTCTTCTGATTTGTCCTGCTTAGTTCAAAGCCTTTACAGTACTATTGATGTAATTTCCAGTAAATTATTCTTACAAGATTCATAAATTTAAAGGGAAAATAATGTCTTGAAAGTAATGAGCAACATACCTAAGTAATTAATTTTAATTTCTAGCTGACGACCTATGTTATATGTAAAAAAGAAAAAAATTAGATTTTTCTTTACCCACGTAATTGGATTCTGTGTTGAATTGGCAGGGATGAGAAAAGTTTTGGTTTGAAAAACTTGATAGTCTAATTGCACAGTTAGTAAACTGTGGCCTGGGCACTAAATGTGGCATGCCACCTATTTTGGCATATAATATTCTGTTGAAGTAGAGCCACACCCATTTGTTTATGGAATGTTTATGGCTCAGTATACACCATAGGCTGGACAGGGTGGCTCATGCCTGTAATCACAGCATTTTGGGAGGCCAAGGCAAGATGATTGAGCCCAGGAATTCGAGATCAGCCTGGACAACATGGCAAGACCCCACGTCTACAAAAAGTTAAAGAAGCCAGGTTCAGTGGCATGCGCCTGTGGTCCCAGTTACTCAGTAGGCTGAGGCATGAGGATTGCTTCAGCCTGGGAGGTTGAGGCTGCAGTGAGCCATGTTTGTGCCATTTGTACTCTAGCCTGGGCAACAGAGCAAGACCCTGTCTCAAAAAAAAAAAAAAGTTATAATGGCAGAATTCTACTTTAAATGTTACAGCAAACTTTGCTAACCCCTGGTCTATTTGAGTAGAATCTTTACTAACTAGGAAGAATATCACAGGCTGCTGTAGAATTCTGATAAACATAGGGAAATAAGGCTTTGGATTAAGCCTGAAGGCAGTAAGAATGGAGAAAAGAGTTAAAACATTGGCGGGTCTTTAATGCAAGAAATATTTGTTGAATGCCCACTGTCTTCAGAAAAGAAAGAATAAAAGTTCGAGATCTTATGTCTGCATGACATTGAGAATGGTGTTAATGGCCACTAATCCAGTTAACAAGGAAGAGTTGGCAGAGGGCCATTTGTTGCAGAAGAGGGTAGTAGGTTTCATGAATGTGAATTTGAGAGAACATTCGACAAATGGAAATATGGGGCTGGAACTGGGATGTGGAGGCAAGTCTGGAGACAAACTGGAGGGTTGTCACGTTTTAAAAATCTAACTGAGCATGATTGCTTATGCCTGTAATCCCAACACTTTGGGAGACCAAGGCAGGCAGATCACAAGGTCACGAGTTCAAGACCAGCCTGGCCAACATGGTGAAACCCCATCTCTACTAAAAATACAAAAATTAACCGGTGTGGTGGTGTTCACCTGTAATCCCAACTACTCGGGAGGCTGAGGCAGGAGAATCGCTCGAATCTGAGAGGTGGAGGTTGCAGTGAGCCGAGATCGCACTATTGCACTCCAGCCTGGGCAACAGTGAGAGACTCCGTCTCAAAAAAAAAATCTAATAAAGGGCCAAGGGCCAAAGACTAAGCCATAGGGAACTTTTACCAACAGACAGTGGAAGGAAGAAAAATAGTCTTGTGTAAGA
>NC_045440.1:26947396-27087898 GCF_002776525.5 Piliocolobus tephrosceles | reverse complement strand
CTTTTACCAACAGACAGTGGAAGGAAGAAAAATAGTCTTGTGTAAGAATGGTTGGAGAGTTAAAGGAAAATTGAGGCCAAAGAGTGCAGCCTCCCAAGTGGAGAAGGAAGAGAACTAGCCTTTACTGAGCATGAGGTCTCAGTATTAATTTTTTAATTGATTTGATATTTAGCAACCATGCTGAATTCTCTTTTTTTTAATTTTTTTTTTAGTAGAGACGGGGTTTCACCGTGTTAGCCAGGATGGTCTCGATCTCCTGACCTCGTGAGCCGCCCGTCTCGGCCTCCCAAAGTACTGGGATTACAGGCTTGAGCCACCGCGCCCGGCCTGAATTCTCTTAATTCTAATATTTATCCATTGATATTATCTTGCAATGAAGTAACAGTTTTCTCACCTCTCTTCTAACCTTTGTATCTTTTATTTTTCTTATCTTGTGACTGAGCCCTATAATACTATGTTGCACAGCAGTAATGATAGTGGACATCCTTGTCTTGTATAAGACTGTAAAAGGAAAGCTTTTGTAGTTTCTTCATT
The DNA here is from genome assembly GCF_002776525.5 of Piliocolobus tephrosceles. Taxonomy (NCBI): domain Eukaryota; kingdom Metazoa; phylum Chordata; class Mammalia; order Primates; family Cercopithecidae; genus Piliocolobus; species Piliocolobus tephrosceles. The sequence continues at coordinate 27,087,364 of NC_045440.1, read as the reverse complement.
AAACATCATGCTTACTGCACCATTTTTATTTGTCAAGTTAAGGAGTGTCTCCTTTATCCCCAACTTTCTGATTTTTTAAAAGTCAGATATAAGTGTTATACCTTATCAAATGCTGTCGAGCATGTGCGATCAACTTTGATTTCTCTCCTTTGAGACCATTAGTGTAGTGAATTGCAGTGTTAGCTTTGCTCACATTCAACCATCCAGTATTCCTGGGATAAATCTTGCTTGATTACAATCTATTATTTTTAAAATACTCTCCAGGAATGAGTTGGTGAGTATTTTATTGAAGTTTATAATCTATAGTCATAGGTGAAAAATGGGCCCATACATTATTTTCTTGTACTACCTTTGTTTGTCGGAAACCAAAGTATGTTCATCTCATAAGGTGATTTGGGAGCCTTTCCCTCTTTTTCTAATGTCAGAAAAAAGTATATGAGATAGGGATTATCTTTTCGTGAAAGTTTGGTCAAATGTTCCATAAAACTGTCTGGATCTGGATGACCATTATTGAACTACATTTTCTGGGCCAAAATTGTGCCAGAATTTTGGCAGAGATTTGTCCTTTTTGCCTAGGTTTTCAAAATCGTAGGCATAGAGCTATTTATAATCCTTTTTTATTTGTTTAGCCTTTTTGTGTAAGTCTATTTTCATTCTAAATTTTATTTTCATCATCATCTTGATCAGACTTGCCAGAAGTTTGTCTGTATTATTGATTTTTTTCAAAAAATAAGTTTTTGCTTTTAATTGTTTTGGTTGTATTTTTATCCTTTGTTCTGCCCTTTATTTCCTTCCTTCCTTCTTTACTTCGGATTTACCCTGTTTTTACTTCTTTATTTATTTATTTTTTTTTTTTGAGACGGAGTCTCGCTCTGTCGCCCAGGCTGGACTGCAGTGGCCAGATCTCAGCTCACTGCAAGCTCTGCCTCCCGGGTTTACGCCATTCTTCTGCCTCAGCCTCCCGAGTAGCTGGGACTACAGGCGCCTGCCACCTCGCCCGGCTAGTTTTTTGTATTTTTTAGTAGAGACAGGGTTTCACCATGTTAGCCAGGATGGTCTTGATCTCCTGACCTTGTGATCCGCCCGTCTCGGCCTCCCAAAGTGCTGGGATACTCTGTTTTTACTAAGTGCGTTTCAGTGTTTGCTTTTCTACAGATGTATTTAAAGCAACCAGTTTGTATCTTAGTATAATTTTACTCTGTTACATTTTTGATACGCAATGCTTTGTCATTCATCTCTAAGTATGTCATAATATTCTTTATAATGTTCATTATTTAAATAACCAAAGGTTATTTTACATTATAATTGTTTGTTTCTAGTTCATCCAGTCTGATTAGACATAGGATTAGAGGAAATTTTTTTAAGCATATGTTTCAGGAGCCTAATCTTTTGCATTATAATAAACATATCCTGATGGACTGAAATTTGATTAGGCTTCCTTTGAAGCACAATCTATTTTTGTAAATGTTCTCTACGTGTCTTGGAAAAGAATGTGTATTCACTGTTGGGTAAAATATTTCTATATGTATTTGAGTGTTTTGCATCATTCAAGTCTTACATCTTTGCTTAGCTACTGATTTCTGAAAAGGGTGTGTTAGTTGTTGATTATCTATTTCTCACTGTAGTTTTACCAATTTTTATTTTTTGATATTTCTAAGCTGTATACTCAGGAGTCCATATATTCATGATCATTATATTTTATCAATCAGTTATTCTTTTTATCAGGATGCTTCGATGCTTTCTTTTTCTCTCTATAAAAACTGCATTAAAGCCAAGAGGCTTTTTTCCAGGTTTGTTTTTTTTTTTTTTTTGGAGACAAGGTCTTGCTGTGTCGCCCAGGCTAGAGTACAGTGGTGCAGTCTCAACTCACTGCAGCCTCTGCCTCTGCAATTCAAGCAGTCCTCCCGCCTCAGCCTCCAAAGTAGCTGGGACTACAGGCACATGTCACCAGGCCTGGCTAATTTTTGTACTTTTTGTAAAGACAGGATCTTCCTATAATGCCCAGGCTCGTCTCAAACTCCTGGGCTCAAGCAATCAGTTCACCTTTGACCTCCCAAAGTGCTGGGATTACAGGCATGAGCCACCATGCTTGGCCGGGATTTTTTTTTTAATCTAGTGTCTTTTGGTTGGTGAGCCTGTTTATGTTTCTTGTAATGACTGTTGTAGTTTTGCCATCTTCTTTCATGTTTTTAGTTCATTCTTTTCCTAGTACTTTCTTGCCTTCCTTTAGAAGGGTAAATTTCCTTCTGTATATGTGAAAATACACATTTTATTTTTATTCTTCTGAGGTATTTCTTAGTTTATTTTTTCTGTGACTATCTTACTTACCAGTATCTGTATCTTTCCTCCCAAAGCCACACTGTCCTCTTGTCTCCCCCATCTTTCTCTCTTCCTTTGCACACCATACCCCATGCTGACCATGGTGAAACCATCTAGAATTTTAGTTCCGGGTCATTTAGAATACATAGGGTGGTGAATGTATTCCTTATTGAAACAGCAGTGATCTTCATTGAGATATATTGTAAGTTTTTCAACCTTACTTTCCATATACAGGATCTCATAACATCCTGCTAGATTGACTTTTCTTCTTTCAGGAATGCTTGAGGAATGGGAATCTAGAGGGTCTTGAAGTGGTAAGCCTATGAGGCCTTGATTATTAAGAGTGTCTTTAATTTTTTCTCACATTTAATTGATAGCTTGGATGGATTAAAAATCAAAGGCAAAAAAACTTTGATAGGATAAAGCTTTGGAAATATGACTTCATTTTCCACTTGTATCACTTGTTGTTGTTAAGAACTCTGAAGCCATTTAGATTTGTGTTCCATTATACGGGATCTGCTTTTAGAATTTTCACTTTAATATTTGTATGTTTTGCAATGATTTCTCTTCAATGTGTGTTTTTCCTGTTAATATAGTGTCTGTGAGATCTTCCAGTTTCCTTTAACTTAGAAAACTTCTTAGTCATATTTTAAATTACTTACTCCTGGCTGATTTTCTTTTTCTTTTTATGGAATTTCTTGTATATAGATACTGACACTTTTGTGTATTGCATGTCTTTTTTCTTGTATATTTCCTGTCTACTTCATGAAGCCTCCGGAAAAAAATCTTCCAGCTCCTGAATTCATTCTCAGCCATATTCATGCTGCTCCTCAGCATATATATTGAACCCTTCATTTCCACAAGCATACTTTTGTTCACAGTATTTCTGGATGTTTCTCTTTACACTTGCTCATTTTAATCTCCCTCTGTGTATTTTTTGGGACATTTTAATACACATATTCCTAGTGTGGTTCACTAACTCTCCCTGTGGAGATAGATTTTAGCTCACAATGTTTATTTAGTAGGCGCTGCCTTCCTTGGTGGTCTTGTTTGATTCCCTGCGAGCTCTCCTTGCTTGACCCTCAAGGCCCCTCCTCTCATATCTCTGCTTCAGACATTGTTTCTCCTGAGTGTCTCCCTGACTTGTCACCACTTTGCCCTTGTGGTGTGAGGGAACAAGCAAGGAGTGGCTTAGTGTTCCGTGAACCTTCATCCCGCTGTTCTGGCATTTCCTTCCTCACGGAGTGGGGGTTGAACCGGCCACAATCTGCCAACTGTAATATGGAGGAAAGAAAAAAGGACAAAGGGTTTTTGCCCAACCTCTCCTCTACCCGCAGTAGAAGCTATTGCCTGCCCTTTTGTCCTCATTCCAAGACCCCTAGTTTCCCCAGGGATTTATGATTTAGTTTCTCAAATTTGTCAGCTGCCTTTGCTTCTGAGCACCTCTGTCCTCTCAGTTTAGATTCTGGGAGTGTGGCAGAGCACATTGGCTCACGCCTATAATCCCAACACCTTGGGAGGCCAAGGTGGGAGGATTGCTTGAGCACAGGAGTGTTCAAGACCAGCTTGGGCAACATAGTGGGACCCCGTCTCTACAAAAAATCAAGAAAGAAGCTGGGCGTGGTGGCACATGCCTGTGGTCCCAGCTACTCGGGATGCTGACGTGGGAGGATCACTTGAGTTAGGGAGGTTGAGGCTGCAGTGAGCTGTGGCCACACCAGTGTGCTTCAGCCTGGGCCACAGAGTGAGACCCTGTCTCAAAATAAATAAATAAAAATAAAAATAGATTCTAGGAGCATGCCAGCAGCTCATGCCCATGTGTGGTCTTGTCAGGAGTCATAGTAGATGTCTTATTTTGAAATAATATTATTTTCTTCTATTTCTGATTAGAAAATTTTAATTTGTATTTACTATAGTAATTTTGGAAAATACAAAAATCTCAGAGAAAAGATAAAAATTGTATGAATCCTAACATTAAGAGCTATTTGCAGCCTGCTTTTCTACTCTTTCTGATGAACTGTGTAGTGAACTTTACTTAGGTCATCATGGATTCTACCACATGACATACGATATCTATCTAGTGCTCTGTCACGTGGATATACCATGAAATGTTTAACTCTTTCTCACTGTTCGACATTTAAATGGTTTAAAACTTTTTTCCTGAAAAAAACTTATTTCAAACAGTTGTACAGTCTGCCCAGAAAGAGGGCCCAGGACACAGTTTAAAAATGATAATACTAATGGAACAAAACAAGCAGCACCTGTTGGAAAGATCCCATAAATGTATTGGCAATAACTAGCAAGCACTTTTGATAATTGAAGTCGCGGCCTTTCTGACCGTGGAAATCAAATGAATGGATTTGCTTGTGACTTTTGAACCTGTATTTGCATACTACATTTTGTATTATGTTGGTTTGAAAAGGCAACGTAATAGTCATATTATTTCAATAGCTTCTTGGCTACTCTGCCTGACTTCAGGGGTAGACTTGAGTTTTAGATGTGAAATTCCCCAGCATAGTATAGCAAAAGCTACATATACCTAGACATCAGGGCTTAGTTTTATAATTTATTTATTTGTTTTTGAGACAGTCTCACTCTGTTGCCCAGGTTGGAGTGCAGTGGCGTGATCATGGCTCACTGCAACCTTAAACTCTCCAGGCTCAGATGATCCTCCCACCTCAGCCTCCCAAGTAGCTGGAACTACAGTGCACCAGCACATCTGGCTGATTTTTTTTTTTTTTTAGAAACAAAGTTTTACCATGTTGCCCAGGCTGGTCTTGGGCTCAAGCGATTCACCCATCTCAGCCTCCCAAAGTGGTGGGATTACAGGCATGAGCCACCATGCCTGGTCTGGTTAGTTTTAGAAACTTATCTATAATAGAATGTGACACTGATGTCCTTACCAGGCTAAGATTTGAAGTATGGAAAATTGTAGGGCACGGTAGAGTATTTTGTTGTTACTCTTGGCAGTATGTTTTCATTTGTGTTTAGGTTTAGTTTGTTTATTGTTTTGATCTTTTCTCATCCTTCTGACCACAAAACAGACCTGGAAAGGTACCCATCCTACCCCTTTAGCTCTTACCTGAAGGTCTTGAAGACTCTCCAACACCTTGGTCTCTGGCCTGGAATAAATTTGGAAAACGAGGCACAGCCAGTCAGTGGGCTATTTCCTTCCCACATAACTTTTGGCCTTGAAGCTAAGACACATGGTTCTCTAGTTTCTAAGGCTCTTGGGTCTTTGAGGGAGAAGGGGAGAAGAGATGATTTGAAAGCAAGGGTTCCACAGGGGGATGTCTGCCTTCAAGCAGTGGTTCTTAACATTTTGTGGGTCATTAACCAACCTGATAGTAATAATCTGATGAGAACTACTCCAAAAAAGTAATAAAGCATTTATGCACATTGACACAGACTTCGCTTTTTATTTCTGGAGACCCTGAGTTTATGGAGTCCTCAGAAGCCAATTGTTATTTATCAGGTTAAGAGTCTCTGGCTTAGAATTTTGGAAAGAATTTGTTTAAGAAATGAAATAAAAGAAAATGAATTGGCATTTTCCACCCAGTCATTCCCTGAGCTTATGATGTTTTATTCTTCACTGTGGGAATTCCTTACCCATGGGGTTGGAAGGCGGTGGTTGGCCTATGAGAAGGTCTCCTAGAGCTGGCACAATTCCCACACCTGTACTTCATGATCCTTTTCCCTTTGAAAGTCAGGGGAATGCTCCTATTGGCTCATTTTCTTGAGGTCTTAAAGAGTCTGGCACTGGTTGGGCCTGGTGACTTGTGCCTGTAATCCCAGCACTTTGGAAGGTCGAGGCAGGAGGATTGTTTGAGCCCAGGAGTTCGAGACCAGGCTGGGCAACATGGTAAAACTCCATCTCTACAAAAAATACAAAACTTAGCTGGCCATGGTGGTATGCACCTGTGGTCCCAGCTACTTGGGAAGCTGAGGTGGGAGTCTCACTTGAGCCCAAGGAGGTTGAGGCTGCAGTGAGCTGAGGTCACGCCACTGCACTCCAGTCTGAGCAATAGAGCAAGATTCTGTCTCAGAAATAAATAAGAAATAAATAAACAAAGACTGGCAGTAATGTAGTTTCTTCTCTTAAATCTAAAGAAAATATCTTAAATTTAGATTTCTTGAATCAGGTTGTTTTTTGGGTTTTGTTTTTTGTTTTTTGTTTTTTTGAGACAGGGTCTTACTCTGTCACTGAGGCTGGAGGGCAAGGGCATGATCTCAGTTCACTGCAACTTCTACCTCCTGAGCCTAAGAGATCCTCCCATCTCAGCCTCTTGAGTAGCTAGAGGTATAGGCACACACCACCATACCAGCTAATTTTTTTGTATTTTTTGTAGAGATGGGGTTTTGCCCTGTTGCCCAGGCTGGTTTCAAACTCCTGGGCTCAAGTGATCCACCTGCCTCGACCTCCCAAAGTTCTGGGATTATAGGCGTGAGCCACCATGCCCAGCCAAATCAAATTTTTAAGAACTAAGGCTGTTGCTAGATAGGTTTGTTTTGTTTTTTGTAATGTTTTCTTCCCCCTGAATTTCCTCAAATGTTATGCTTTTTCTGCAATACTGTGCCCTGATCTGGAAGCTCTACAGTGAAAATTAAACCTAATATATTTGGGGGCTACGGCGGCAGGTAAGCTGAGCTACTAATAGTCCATGGATTGGTTGGAGGTTGGTCCCACGAAGCAAGGAGGGGGAGACCGGACAGTTTACTGGCTCTTCACCTGTTTCTTTCCATGCTTTCTATCTTATTTGTCTTATCTGGCTGTACAGCTTCTCTCTGCAGAATGTTTCCTTCTCTCAGAAATAAAGTATACCATTTATGGTGCATTTGTTTAGTTGTTCATTCATTACCTCATGTAGTTAGTGATATTTCCTAAACTCCTACTTTGGGGAACAGAGTAAGCCCTTAGGCTATAGGAGAAACATGAAATTTACAGAAGTGGTAGTAGTGGGTGAAGATGTGTACATGCAGTACTTTTCTCCAGGGTGCAGGTGATCAGTCAAGTGGATCTGGTGCTTCCATCTCCTCACCTGCCATGACATTATAATTTGTTTCTCTCTGTCTGGACTGCTGTAGGGGCCTTAAAAATGTTATCTGTTTGCTCTCACCCACCTCCTTTGGCAAAATCTCCTGTAATTGCTGTTACCAGAATGTCATTTGCTGCTTCAGAAGGTTGACTCCTCACTGCCCAGTCTGTCAGTGGGCATGATCCTGACCGCTTTGGCCCTTTACCAATTGCACTCTCTTTACTCAACTCCTTTCTCTAGCCCAGAGTACACTCTCCATCCTGCAGTGGTCATGCTTCCTCTCACCTTCCTGACTCCCACTGCACTCTTTCCCAGTGTGAAATTCTCACGTTTCCTACCAGACCGTGTTCTTTTTATTTATTTATCTATTCAGCAAATGTTTGTTTAGCAAATGCTGTATGCCAGGCATTTTGCTAGGCAACAGGGAAACAAAGTTCTTGCCTTCACGGAGCTTCAGAGTCCTGTGGGGGACACAGACAAGTAAATAGTACTTTCAGTTTGGAGTGATCAGTGCTGAGATAGAAAGTATTAGAAGCCCCAGGGCACATGTTAAAGGGACAACCTGGTATTGGGGAAGGGAGAGATGTCCGGGAGGTGTTCCAAAGGCAGTAAGTGACCCAGGCTGTTGAAATTGAGTCTTACGTTTCTTAACCAAGGAAGAAAAGAAAACTGGAGCAAAACATCATCTGCCAAAAGCCATGTGTTACTGACCTCACCTGGCCTGGTGCAGCGTGCTAGTCTGCATTCCTCTTGGCATCTGTATACTCAGTGCAAACTCTGAAAATTTGCATTATACTTTCTGTGGCTTTTTGAAAAATCCTTTTTCTAAAATTATGCATAAATGTTTTCTTCAACTGGATTATAAGCTTCTATGGACCAGGTCTTCTTCTCATGCCTTGTGCCAAGTGTTCAATCTAAATGAAGCATCAGAGGCCCGACACCATGGCCACAGCCCTCTTAGGCTTGGGGTTTATGAAAATATTATTCCTCAGGTTTGCGATAGCAACAGGAGACAGCCAAATGCCTGGGCAGATGGGATGGGTACCCACTGAAACCACACCTCCATGCCAAAGACGGTTTAAAGCCTGAAAGCCAAGCTACAAGTTAAATCTTCGGACTCGGATTGAGAATTTATCTTTCTATTTGGTGCGCTTTTCCCTGATTGATCCCCACCCTTCACCTATTTTACATATACCTACCCTTTCCTACTTAGTTTTCTACATTGTGATACTCACCTTTTATTGGTGTCTTTGCTTTAACCTTTTTTACATACTAACCAATCAGCATGCACTGTGCATCCTCTGCTTGTAAGACCCCAGACTCAGTCAATAATAGGAGAGAACCACCCAACCGCAGGGGTGGGGGACCACCCCCCACATCCCCTGTCTTCTAAGAGCTGTTCCATCGCTCAATAAAATTCTTCTTCACCCTCCTCACCCTTTAATGTTCAGTGTATTCTCATTCTTCTTGGGCGCTGTACAAGAGCTCGGACACCACTGAACACAGGTATAAGCAGTAACAGGTAAGCTGGGGCACACCAGTGAGGCTGAGTGAGGCCCGAGTGGCGAAAAGTATAATGCAAATTTTCGCCAGGGGTCCCCGGCTTGCAAAGTGACCAAGAAGAAGAATCACTTGTTTGTGACTTTCAACTTTGTAAGGTATTTTAAGTTGGTACTTGGACAAGATGGCTTTTTCTTTGTGTGTTTGAACAAAATGTTCCCATTTGCAGCACTCAGTGAGTGGTCATTGACACCAGTAATCTATACATTTGCCCTTTGGTGGTGAAATGGAGATGTTTGAGGTGTCAGCTTGCTTTGGAGAGTGTCACTAAAAGCCTTTTAAGCCTGCTTCATCACAGTAGCCCTGGGAATCAACGAGAAATGTCTCTGAGTTAAGGGCTAAAATTACAAACATCCAGTCCGACCTGATCATGAGGTACCTTACAATGGTTCCAACTCGGCGACATTTGTGCTATAGCACTGCCTCTGTTTGTGTGTTGGCGGTCCTTTAATATTCAAAGGAAGATGCTGATGGCCAAGGTTCAGAGATGTTTTCAGAGTTTGCTCTGTGTTACATGTTTCGTTTTGTTTGAGACGGAGTTTTGCTCTTGTTGCCCAGGCTGGAGTGCAATGGTGTGATCTCAGCTCACTGCAACCTCCACCTCCCAGGTTCAAGCAGTTCTCCTGCCTCAGCCTCTCGAGTAGCTGGGATTACAGGCACCCGCCACCACGCCTAGTTAATTATTTGTATTTTTAGTAGAGATGGGGTTTCACTATGTTGGCCGGGCTGGTCTCCAGTGCCTGACCTTGTGATCCACCTGCCTCGGCCTCCCAAAGTGCTGGGATTACAGGCGTGAGCCACCGAGCCCTGCCTGTGTTACATGTTTTTATCTGGATCGGTAGTTCTTTTGTTTTGTTTGAGAGGGAGACAGTCTTGCAATGCCGGCCAGGCTAAAGCAGAGTGGTGCACACAGAGCTCACTGCAGCCTCAAATGTCTGAGCTCAAGTGTGGATTAGTAGTTCTTCATCTTTTTAGGGTCATGGCCCCATTTCACCACCCATCTAAATTTATGGAAAAGTATACACAGAGGCTGGGCATCATGACTGTAATCCCAGCACTCTGGGAGACCAGAGCAGGAAGATCGCTTGAGGTCAGGAGTACAAGACCAGCCTGGCCAACATGGTGAAAACTTTCCCTACTAAAAATACAGAAGTTACCTGGGCTTGGTGGTGAGCACCTGTAATCCCAGCTACTCAGGAGGCTGAGGCAGGAGATCGCTTGAACCCGGGAGGTGGAGGCTGTAGTGAGCCGAGATGAGAAGAAAAAAGAAAAGTATACACAGGCACACACAGAATTGTATATACCATTTCAGAAGAATCCTGGATCCTCTAAAGTCCCTCATCTCCCTTTAACCCTCGGGATCATTATTGGTTCTTTCTAACAAGGTCCATATAAAATGGTTGCCATTTTAAGCTAACTGCTACCCATTGATGCTTGGTTCCTTTGTCACCATTCTGGTTTCTTTCCAGTTGATACTCGCACATGAGAAATCATCTGAGGCCCCTTACACATCTGCTAAGAATCGCTGTCCTGTACTTCCCTTCCTCTCTTCTCTGGAAACAATGGATGCATATGTATTTGTTGGAGAAGTACAAATAGATGAGTTCTGCGCAAGCAGAGAAAACGCTCTTACATACTTGTGTGAATATACTTGTGCCAATAGAAAATAGAAGCTATTCACATATAGCTGTCTTCACCACTGGCCTTTTTCTGTTTTCATATTAAATGTTTTTCAGGTTATAAAGCTGCTTATAACGTAAGACCACAATTATGTTATTTAAAAAATAATGAAGCTCATGTATCCATGCTTATATATAATAGAAGGTGAAAGGAAAATACTCAAGGCACAGCTACTCGGAGACCACAATGCAGATGTTGAGACTTTGCTATTAATTGGAATTTTATTTATTGCGAAATTGGGTGGGACAGAAAAAAGAGGGATAAGCCTTCTTAGTAAACTGTGTTGCTAGCTTTTTTCTTCTGATGATCCACTGGATATTTTCAATGGAGATGAGGAGAGGATGCATTTCAGATGGAAATCTTTATGAGCTCCCCTGTGAGCTCTCCAGCTTCTTAATCCATGGGCCCTCATTTTGGTTTCTTATTTTAATCCTAATTTATTTAGAAAGGGTAATATTTTTTTGAAATGATTGGAAAACAATCAAAATTAAATTCAAGCTGTGGTGAGTAAAAATAAAAACACAGCATCCTAAGAATCACATAGTAGTGTGCCCTGGGAGTTCCTAGTTCACAAGAAGATCAAGAACCTATGAGACTTACAGAAGTCATCTAAGAGAGATGGGTCAAGAAATAGCCCCATTTTATAGGAAACTCAGCTCAGAGCCATTACTGAGGTCATGAGGCTGGTCATGGAATTGGGAGTAGATTTGACCTTCTAGTTCCCAATCCAGGGTTCTTCATGGCTTCTGTGCCACTGGGATTTAGTGTAAATCTCCTTACCTCTTTGAGTCCCAAATTCCATATTCCCATAGTGTATGCTTATTTCCTGTGCTTCAGAGTTATTTTAAGAATCAAATTCTGTAATGTAGGCTTCTCAAAATGTGATCCCCCAGGCTAGCAATGGCAGCATCTCCTGGGAACATGTGAAAATGCAGATTCTCGGCCGGGTGCGGTGGCTCAAGCCTGTAATCCCAGCACTTTGGGAGGCCGAGACGGGCGGATCACGAGGTCGGGAGATCGAGACCATCCTGGCTAACCCGGTGAAACCCTGTCTCTACTAAAAAACTACAAAAAACTAGCCAGGCAAGGTGGTGGGCACCTGTAGTCCCAGCTACTCGGGAGGCTGAGGCAGGAGAATGGCGTAAACCCAGGAGGCGCAGCTTGCAGTGAGCTGAGATCCGGCCACTGCACTCCAGCCTGGGCGACAGAGCGAGGCTCCGTCTCAAAAAAAAAAAAAAAGAAAATGCAGATTCTCAGGCCCCATCCCAACCTGCATCTGAAACTCTGGGAGGGACCCAGCAATCCGTGTTTTAGCATACCCTCCGGGGGATTCTGACTCACATGAAGCTTGAGAACCACTGATGACGTGTGAGATAGCATTTTGAAGCGAAGAAAGCATTACAGAAATACAAGATACCTTGTTTTAATGGAGGTAAAATGTATATATGGTGAAACATAAAGATCTTAAATGTGTAAAACTGAATTTTGATAGAATCACTGCCCCAGTGAAGATACAGAACTTGTTCATCCCTGCATAAAGCTTCCTCTTGCCTCCTGCCATCAGTCCCCACCCAACTTAGGCAGCCAGTGGTTAAGGACAGACTATTCCTTAGAGAACGTAAGAGAACTCGATGATGGGTTAAACATAGAAAGAGCAATGTCTGTGTTCTCTTATTCTTTCACTATTTGTAGGTAATGCTTCTTTTTAAATTACTAACCATATTTCTGTGTTCTTTTTCAGCCCATGGACCAAGCTTCTCTCAAAAACAGTGATGTTCTTGTCCTGACAGGGCTTACCCAGATCCCCACTGCAAACCCAGATGGCATGGTGGGAGAGTTCTGCAGCAACCTAGGTGTGCAACCATCTCTCATCTTACGTTGGACACTCTATCTTGCATTTATTTTACAATAATAAATATACTATTTTACAGTAATGGGGGAAGGAGTGCTTACAGGGTAGCAGTTGTCAAAGAAGGGAGGCAGTACATCTTTGCAAATAATAGCACAGAAAAGAGTGTTACACTTTGAACTCACAACAGCAATACAGTGAACAGATATATATATATATATATATATATGTATGTTTGTTTGTTTGTTTTTGAGACAGAGTCTTGCTCTGTCACCCAGGCTGGAGTGCAGTGGATGATCTTGGCTCACTACAACCTCCGTCTCCTGGGTTCAAGTGATTCTGCCTCAGCCTTCTGAGTAGCTGGGACTACAGGCATGTGCCACCACACCTGGCTAATTTTTGTATTTTTCGTAGACACAGGGTTTCACCATGTTGGCCAGGCTGGTCGGGAACTCCTGACCTCAGGCGATCTGCCCACGTTGGCCTTCCAAAGTGCTAGGATTTCAGGCGTGAGCCACGGCGCCCAGCCATACAGGTATATTTTTTCCCCACTAATATTTGGTTGGTTTTATTCTTTCTTCTTTTGGAGAAAGACTAAATTAAGAGAGGTATGGGGCATTTTCTACCTGTAAGAAATTTATTTTCCTTCAGATATAACTGTCACTAAATCTGAGTAGCTGGGACTACAGGTGCCTGGCTAATTTTTGTATTTTTAGTAGAGATGGGATGGGGTTTCACTATGTTGGCCAGGCTGGTCTCGAACTCCTGACCTCATGGTCCATCCGTCTTGGCCTCCCAAAGTTCTGGGATTACAGGTGTGAGCCACCATGCCCAGCCTCTCTTCCTCTTCTTACAAGGGCATGAATCCCATCATGGGGCCTGCACCCTCATGACCTCATCTAAACCTGATCACTTCCCAAAGTCCCTGCCTCTCTGTACCATCACAGTGGGGGTTAGGCCTACAACATAAGAATCTTGTGGGGGACATACATATTCAGTCCATAACAGCTAAGTTAATAAGCTCAGACTTTCAGCTCTAGCAACTTTAAGTGATATTACTTCTGCTCTAGGAAGAAGAAGTGGTCATCTTCTTATATTTACATGGAAGGCACTGTTCTTAGAAATTTCACTTGGCCATGCTAATAAACATAGTCTGTTTTTGTTCTATGATACTAACCCAAAGGTAATTTATTTGTACCTTAGAAAAATAATTGGACTAATCTCAAATAGTCTTGGTTTGTATGTTTGTTTATAGTCTAGAATCATCTACTCGAACTTTAGGCTTGAAAGGAACCTTACTTCTAATTCAGTCTCCCAAAGTGGGGTCCACTAACCGCATTCCTTAAGACCAATGGGATTACTTATTAAAAATGCAAATTCGGGGGCCCTACCTTAGACCTGGTAAGTCAGAATCTCTGGGGAAAGGAGACACCTAGAAGAAAAGTTGCATTTTCAACATATTCTCTGACATTTTCCATGCAAACTGAAGCTTGAAAATTACCGATCTCATTCATTCTTTTCATGTAACTGATGCCAGGGAAGGTTGTAGTGGCTTTTCCGTGGTCCTGTGGGTTGGGACAGAGGTAGGATTTGAGCCAGGCTCTTGAGCTATGACCAGCTATGTTGATTTTCTTCACTGTACCCTACTCTAATACTATACTCTAGCAATAGCAAGTCCACCAGCACTCAAGTTACAGCATCTAGGTGAGCCTAAGTACTTAAAGTATGGGGGATTTTCCTGCGGACAAACGTTAATGAAAGAAAATACTACTAACTCCTGCAGACAAACGTTAGTCAAACAGAAAAACTTGGCCTGTTTCCTTATATGTTATTCAGCCATGTTCAGAGACTGAACAGAGACAAATCCAGCAAATTTTTGAGCAGGATCTAAAACAGGAAAGAGCTTGGAGGCTCTGTCCTGAAGCTCAGCTGCCATTGGTAAAAACCCAAACCCCTAATCACATGCTCTATTCCCAGGGACCTAGATTAGACAGTGATGAGAAAATCAGTATCAGCCTGTAGCATCCCCTGCTTTGATGTGTTCTTCAAAAGAAGCAGGTTATTAGACAAGCGAGTGAATCATAAAAACAAATGTTGGAAAACAAGTGCAAATCTTATTTTACAAGTTACAGTCTATCTTTATAACACTGCCCTCTTGATACGATGTTTTTTCTCCTCTGGCATCCACTTTTCTAGCTCTGACAGTCCGGAATGGAGGAAACGTGTTGGTTCCCTGCTACCCTTCTGGAGTGATCTATGACCTCCTGGAGTGCCTGTATCAGTACATCGACTCAGCTGGGCTCTCCAGCGTCCCCCTCTACTTCATCTCCCCTGTGGCCAACAGTTCACTGGAGTTTTCCCAGATCTTTGCTGAGTGGTATGTCAGTGGTTTTTTTCTATGAATTTTATTTGATTCAGGACATTCAAGCAGTAAGAATAAAAATAATCCTGTTTTTTCTCACATTACTATGGAAATTTCATTTTGTTGTTTTTCTTGTCTGTGATAAGATTGCATTATTAAAAGCGAAAACTGTGGCATTGCTAAGTTTAGAATAATAGTTGTCAAAGAGGGAAGCATGTAAGGCAGAGACTTACCTTAGCCCAGCACTTTCAAAATTGGTAACAAAAATCTTATATACTTCTCATATGTCACCCTCTGCCTGTTACTTGGTGAAATGACATTTTAAAAGTTAAAAAATTTTTGAAGCCCAAGCTCATATTGTCTAAAATGTATAGTACCAAATCTGAGAAGAAAAACTAGATTTTTTTAAGTTGCAATAGTATGATATTTGACAAAATTTTATTATATCAGAAAATTGATCAAATCCTAGAGTTGGCAAAATATTAAACAATACCAAGTTAGTGAACCTTTTTAGGGTCATTTAGATGCATGTTTGAATGTAACTCACCTGACCAAAAATAAAGGGAGAAGTGGGAAATAACTTTTACAATATCCCCCAATGGTGCCTTAGAATGGTGCTTCCCAAACGTTCTGGGACTGTGACACAGGCAGTCTAGGGTGCATTTAATCCCTTTTAGTCATGAAGTAACCAGATAGACACAGCACATACTGAGTTTCTAATTAAAAAGTAATTTGTGCATCACCTTCTCGTAACATATTCCATTATGCTGCCCCCAACCCTTGCTTTTTTAAAGTACTCTTTTCATTCCCTTCTGTGGTCTTTTTTTCTAAACCCCACCTGTGTTTAGACTCATACAGGCTTCTCTATCCCATGTACAAATTATTCTTCTCTGTCACGTTCTTTTTCTATTTGTTTGTTTTAAGACGGAGTCTTGCTCTGTCGCCCAGGCTGGAGTACAGTGGCACGATCTTGGCTCACTGCAACCTCTGCCTCCTGGGTTCAAGCAATTCTGCTTCAGCCTCCCGAGTAGCTGGGATTTCAGGCACCCGCCACCATGCATGGCTAATTTTTGTATTGTTAGTAGAGACAGGGTTTCACCATGTTAGTCAGCTGGTCTCAAACTCCTGACCTCAGGTGATCCGCCTGCCTTGGCCTCCCAAAGTGCTGGGATTACAGGCGTGAGCCACTGCGCCCGGCCCTTTGTCACTTTTTATTGGTACCCAGTGAATTTTATCCTTTGTGAACAGGGTCTCATTTTTCCCAGCAGGGGAAGGTCATCTTGAGTAATGAGCAGTCTACCCTCAGTATCACTTGCACATTTAATCAATGTGCTCTGAATTTCTGCTTCTAGATCCTTAATAAAAATACTGAAGAAGATAACTCCCTGGGCCAGCCCTGCGGGCTTCTGTGCTTGGATCCCAGCAGGGTGTGCACTCTTCAAGTCCAGTTTTCACCCACCACATATGTTTTATGTTGTTGGAATATTTTATTCAACAGAAGTCGAGAATACAAAAATGAGAGGAGGTTGTTTTTGTGTTTCTGGTTTTTAGATATTTGTTAGTTTCTAATATACATGTAATATGTGTTTACTATAGAAAAAAATTAGAATTATAGAAGACAGTAAAAAAAAAAAAAAAACTGACCCCGGCCAGGCACAGTGGCTCACACCTGTGACCCCAGAACTTTGGGAGGCCGAGGCGGGTGGATCACCTGAGGTCAGGAGTTTGAGACCTGCCTGGCCAACATGACGAAACCCCATCTCTACTAAAATACAAAAATTAGCGGGGCGTGTGGTGGGTGCCTGTAATCCCAGCTACTTGGGATGCTGAAGCAGGAGAATCACTTGAACCTGGGAGGCAGAAGTTGCAGTGAGCTGAGATCACGCCTTTGTACTCCAGCCTGGGACAAAGGGAGACTTCATCTCAAAAAAAAAAAAAACTGACCCCATAATCCTGGTATCCAGAAATAATTCACCACTCTTAGCATTCTGATGTATTTCTTTTTCCTATATCAGTATCATACTGAATATTTAATTTTGAATCCTGCTTTTAAAAATTAAATATTAGAGGCCAGGCACAGTGGCTCATGCCTGTAATCCCAGCACTTTGGGCAGCTGAGGTGGGTAGATCACGAGGTAACGAGATTGAGACTATCCTGGCTAACACAGTCATACCCCATCTCTACTAAAATTACAAAAAATTAGCCAGTTGTGGTGGTGGGCACCTGTAGTCCCAGCTACTCGGGAGGCTGAGGCAGGAGAATGGTGTGAACCCGGGAGGCGGAGCTTGCAGTGAGCCGAGATAGAGCCACTGCACTCCAGCCTGGGTGACAAAGCGAGACTCCGTCTCAAAGGAAAAAAAAAAATTAAATATTAAAGCATCAAATCTTTAAGAACATAAATTTTACATGACTACATTATTCCATCATTTGTACATCGTTTGTATATAGTATGATGTAGTTAACTATTTCTTACTACTGGATGGAAGGGCTTTTCCCAATTTTTTTGCTTTTCGTAACAAATGTTCAATTAATATTATCTGTATATATGATGACGTCTTTTGCTTTAGGTAAATTACTAAAAGTAGAATTACTGGAATAAAAGGTATAAATAGTTTGTAATGCTTATTATCTGAATCTAAATTGCTTTCCAGAAAGATTTTTCTGTAAATTGTTCTCTTCTTGCCCATTTACTTGTTAGAGGTTTTGTACATCACTCATACATTTATTTGAACTCCTTATATATGTATTAAGGATATATTTAGGTAGACTTTTTTTTCTTATTTTGGCACATTTTTGTCTTTGTTTTTTTTTCCAATTTTTAAATAATAAACTTACTACTTTGGAATGATTTTAGATTTACAGAGAAGTACACAGATCGTGCAGAGGGTTCCTGTATACCTGTTACTCAGTTTCCCCTAATGTTGATGTCTCACGTGACCATGTTCATTCGTCCAAATTTTTAAAATAACATTAGTACCCTTTTTTTTTTAAAAAAAAAATAGACGGAGTCTTGCTCTTCTCGCCCAGGCAGGAGTGCAATGGCACGATTTCAGCTCACTGCAACCTCTGCCTCCTCAGTTCAAGTGATTCTCCTGCCTCAGCCTCCCAAGTAGCTGAGATTACAGGTGCACACCACTATGCCCAGCTAATTTTTGTATTTTTTAGTAGACACAGGGTTTCACCATGTTGGCCAGACTGGTCTTGAACTCCTGACCAGGTGATCCACCTACCTTGGCCTCCCAAAGTGCTGGGATTACAGGCGTGAGCCACTATGCCTGGTCTAAATAACATTAGTACATTATTATTTAACTCTGATCTTTATTGTGATTGCACCAGTTTCTCCACAAATTTTTTTTTTTTTTTTTTTTTCTGTTCAGGATCCAATCCAGGGTCCCACATTGCATTTAGGCCTTTGGTTTTTTTGTTTGTTTTTTTGCAATAAGTTTTTTTAGTTTTTTATACTGATAATTTTAGTCTCTTTTGCAGTTTCTTCTGTTGATATCTTTAGAAAATTCTTGCCCGATAGGTGTCACATGGCTAAATATACTTTCTTTCAGTTTTATTGTAACTTCTTACTTTCTTTTTTTACATTATCCCTTAACTATTTTATCTGGAATGTGTTTTAGTATAGAGTATGAAGAGAAGCATTAACTTTGTTTTTTTCCCAAATAGTCACGTAGTTACCTGCCCAAGTACTATTTACTGAATAATGTTAACTTTTTCAACTGACTTGTATTAATGTTTTATGCCAGACTTTCATATGTACTAGATTTTGTTTCTAGACTACCCTGATTGAGCGATCCATTCATTCTTTGACCAACATAATGCCAATATATTTTAATAACTGCAGCCTCACTTATAATTGTACTCAGTGGTAAAGTACATTTCTCCATTATTTTTCTTAGTCAGAATTATTGGAGCTATTTTTGCTTACTTATTTGTGTGTAAGAATTATAGAATCACTTTGCCAGTTTTCAGAATATCTTTTTGAGTCCACAAAACCTATAAATTACAAATCAGCATCTTTGCAGTAGTTTTCCCATGCTGAGACATAAGATGTGTCTCTGTCTTTTAAGGCTTACACATATTCCTCCCATAGACTCCTAAACTCAGAGATCATATTATTCTTGTTTCCATCTGTAGTTTTATTTAGTTCAATCCATAAACCTTTAAGTGCCAAAGCACTGAGGATACAAAGAGGTCCCTGACCTTGAGGAATGTGTACCATGAAGGAAGAGGCAGCTGTGTAAACCTCTTACCACTTGGAAATAATGTGATGGAGATATATACACACATACCCACGCACACACCTATGTATATGTGTGTGGTATTCAGAGAAGGGGTGGTGACCCCATTTGGGGGTTTAAGAAAGGCATTCTGGAAGGAGGTGCTCCTGAAGAATGACCAAGAATCAGCCAGACAGAAACCCTACTTAAGGATGAGCTGGGTGGGCTGCTGGGGGTGATAGTGTGGGTCAAGAGGATAACACAGGCCAAGACATAGATGGGAGGTTTGAATGGTTTGGTTCGTTCAGAGAACTATCCATAGTTCTTTATTGTTACAGTATGAAGTTCAGGGTGGGGAGTGGCAGGGTACGAGGCTAGAGGGATCCTGTCCATGGTAGGGATTCATTGGAGAATTTTAAGCAGGAAATGAACATGATTATATGTGCATTTTATATAGCGCCTTCTGCATTTATGTGAAGTTTGTTGGGGGTGGTGGGAGTGGGTGAAACTGAAGTATAAGACAATAGTCTTTGCAGAGGCTGTGGGACAGAAGACTGCAGTCTCTACCATCCTGGAGGAAAGCAAGGCAGGAACCGATTTGAGAGGCAATTAGGAAATACAACGGGCAGTACTTACTGGTTACTTGATACAGAAACGGTAGCAATCGAGATTGACACTGCAATTTCTAGTGTGGTAGATCGTGTTGACCCCAAACAAAATAGATTCTATAAAGGAAGGGTAGGTGCATACAGCAGGGTGGTTAGCTTAGTTTGATTTTGTCCCTGAGGGCATTCACGGTGCCTGAGGCAGGGGATGTGCAGGTGAAACTTGTCCAGTTCAAAGATCTGAGAAGCCCAGGCTAGAGTCACAGGTTGGGGTGTCCTCAGCATTGAGGTAGTTGAATGGCTGGGATTGCCACAAGAATGAATGGGATTGCCTGGGGAGAGGATTTCAGGTTAGAAGAACAGGCAGTGGGAAAAAGGATGGACTTAAGTAATGCCTGCATTTTGGGGGTCAGTAGAGAACAAATATTTAGGAAAAGTGTGAAGACAAATAGTTAAAGAAATAGAAAGAGGCCAGTCAGGATGGCTCACACCTATAACCCCAGCACTTTAGGAGGCCAAGGCAGGAGGATTGCTGGAGACCAGGAATTCAAGATCAGCCTGAGCAACATAGCAAGACCTCATTTCCACAAAAGATTAAAATATTAGCAGGGCATGGTGGTGCATGTCCATAGTTCCAGCTACTCAGAAGGCTGACACAGGGGATTCTTTGAGCCTGGGAGATTTCTCTGTATTTCTGTTTCACTGTGCCGTTCTCTTTCATGCAGCCTTGTTGTAAAGCACCCTTTCTCCCTAAATAAGGAACTCAGTTACCAAAATGGATAGCTGCTAGCTCCAGACTTGCATTAACTTAGCAAGTCCCAGCCCCCCACGCCAGGACCACCACAGCCTGTTCTGAGGTTTGGCTTCCTCCCTTCTTTGGTGTTCTGAATGGGTGCCTCACAGCCTGGCTGCTCTGTGCTCAGCCTCAGGCCCGGCCTGCTGTCCTGGGCTTACTCCCTGCTACTCTGGTTCCCTGGCTCTGTGTTTCCCATTCTCATGGGTTCTGCTCTGGCTTCTGCATGGTACTGCTTTGATGCCTGCAGAAGCCCAGCCCCTTGCTATCCAGTGTCTGTCCCTGCTCCAAGCTAAAGAGCTTGGTTGTTTGGGTTGGTTTTGTTTTTGCAGGGATGGAGATGGGAGGGAATAGCTCTTGAAAGACCTCTCTGATCTTTTGTGGGGTTTGGAGTGTTGGTTGGTTGGTTGGTTGGTTGGTTGGTTGGTTGGTTGGTTGGTTTTTGAGACAGGCTCTCAGTCTGTCACCCAGGCTGGAGTGCAGTAGCACGATCACGGCTCAGTGCAGCCTCAGCCTCCTGGTCTCAAGCAATCCTCCCACCTCAGCCTCCTGAGTACCTGGGACTACAGTTGTCACCATCATGCCCAGCTAGTTTTTGTACAGATGAGATTTCATCATGTTGCCCAGGCTGGTCTCAAACTCCTGGGTTCAAGTGATCCACCCACCTTGGCCTTCCAGAGTGGTGAGATTACAGGCCTGAGCCACAGTGCCTGGCTCTGATCCTTTGTTGAACAATCAGTGGAAGAGTGTGTGGTACCTGAGGTCTGGCCATCAGGGAGCAGGAGGGTCTGTCACATTCCCAATTAGAGATGATCCTGGAAGTGTCATTTATTCTTCACTCTTCTGATAATCTGGTATACACAGATCTCCTTTTGAACTCCAGCAGCTACCCCCAGAAGAAGCAAACTCTAATCAGGTCCTTCAACCTCTGTCTTAGAAAGACAGAGTCGCTGTCTGCTGTTCCTGCATGAAGATTCTAGAGCAGAGCATGGAGGATCTGTTAGCAGAACTGGCCTAAGTGTTATGTAGGTGGGCTTCACAATCTCTAATCATATTGTAATCTCTTCTGTATCCCTAATCTCTGCCTTTAATGGATGTAAGATAATGTCCTTTGGAACAATAAAAATAAGTTTAGAACCAAGCACTTATGTTTGTCTCCCTGAGCTAGAAGTAAAGACAGAACTAGTGTCTATTTAGATAATATAAGGTAACCCTCCAAAAGCATCTTGCTCTTCCATATTTATATCTTCCAAGTAGGGTATACAGTGATTTTTTTAAGCCAAAGTTAAATGAAACTAAGGGTAGGAAAAATTAGATACAATGTATTAATACAAAATCCATGCCCTGAAGTCCTGAGCTCCTCCCCTCTAAGTAGGACATTTTTTTTAAATGTCAAACCTGCACAACACTCACATATATTGATTTATCAACTAAACTTTTTGCCACATTTGCTTTATCCAGACATCTCAGTATTGTGAAGTCATAACTGACTAGGAAAAAGCAAACGTAAATTACCAAAAACATTCACAGTGTCTCTAGCCCATGATCCTTTGTTCTTCTCTCGTTGGAGTTAACAATGCTGCTGTTAAAAAGAGTGTGTGGGCCAGGCACAGTGGCTCACGCCTGTAATCTCAGCACTTTGGGAGGCCAAGGCGGGTGAATCACCTGAGGTCAGCAGTTCAAGACCAGCCTGGCCAACATGGTGAAACCCCGTCTCTACTAAACATACAAAAATTCGCCAAGCATGGTGGCAGGTACCTGTAATCCCAGCTACCTGAGAGGCTTTGGCAGCAGAATCGCTTGAACCCAGGAGGCAGACGTTGCAGTGAGCCGAGACTGCTCCATTGCACTCCAGCTGGGCAACAAGAGCAAAACTCTGTCTCAAGAAAAAAAAAAAAAAAAGGGTACATAGACAAAAACAGGAGCCATGTCTCAAGATGTAGATCACTTTCTTTGTGAAATTGGTCACAACTACATGCACTGTGGTATCTTGGATTGGATCCTGGAACAGAAAAGGGACATGAATTGAAAAACGAGTGAAATCTGAATGAAGTCTGGAGTTTAATTGATTGTCACATCTTGATGTTAATTTCTTAGTTGACGACTGTGCCAGTCATATCAGATGTTAACTCTGGGGACATAGGGTGAAGGGAACATGGGAACTCTGTACTGTCTTTGCAGCTTTTCTTTAAATCTAAAATTATTCCAAAATAACAAGTTTATATTTTAATAAAAAATGTATTGAGAAATTTTCTAAAGTTTAAAACAACGCAAGATATGTCTGTGTCTGTAGGCACTGCCTTTCATTCACGGTGAAACTCGCTGGCAGCAAATTTAAATGTCAGTATTTAATATTTTCACTGCTGCCTCTAGGTGGCAACAGATGCCACTGTGTGCTCTTCCTCACATACTGCTGTGTTTTTCCTCTTTAATAGGCTTTGTCACAACAAACAGAGTAAGGTGTATCTTCCAGAACCACCTTTTCCTCATGCAGAGGTAAGAAAACAAAATCACTAGGACACGGAAAGGAAGCAGTGTGGATAACCTGAAGCAGATGCAGACAGCAGGTCGTTAGATAAAACAGATCCCCAAGTAAACCTGTAGACCCCTTTGCCTCCCAAGTCAGACACAGGGAAGTATTTTAACTCAAGCTTCACTTGTTTTCCCTCTATTAACACTTTCTGTTGCACACGTGGAGCAGCCCTTCCCCGAAATGCTGGGGGCCACAGAATTGTTTCAGACTTGGGATTTGGGAATATACTTACTGGTTGAGCATCCCAAATTTGAAAGTGTGAAATCAAAAAGCTCCAGTGAGCATTTCCTTTGAGCATCATGTTGGTGCCCAAAAAGTTCAGATTCTGGAACATTTTGGATTAGGGATGCTTAGCCTGTACTATGTTCATGCAATTCGTAGCCTGCTTCTGTTCTACTGACCGCATGAGGAATTTTATTTTGATACATACTACTACCTTTTTGAATTGGGTTTATGTATTGGCAGAGTGTTCTTTCCAGTTATGTCAGTCATATATGTACATTTTTAATGATGAAAATAACATTTCAGTTCAAAAAATAAAGGCTTCTTCCTCCCTCACAGAACAAATGGGTGTTTTCCGTATAGCTGAATACCCAGCTTTGTTGTCAGGTTCTTCTCACCCAAGGGTATATTATGAACATTTTTCTGTGTTTCATGTTATTATTGCTCTACTACAATGAAGCTAACACACAGTAGTTACTCCTCTTTTTGGTTATATTTTCACTCAAAGGTTGTCTAAATTGGTATCACCACCTTAGAAAACTGACAGTTTCGGCCATGCGTGGTGGCTCACGCCTGTAATCCCAGCACTTTGGGAGGCTGAGGCGGGCGGATCACGAGGTCAGGAGATCGAGACCATCCTAGCTAACACGGTGAAACCCCGTCTCTACTAAAAATACAAAAAAATTAGCCGTGCGTGGTGGCAGACGCCTGTAGTCCCAGCTACTCGGGAGGCTGAGGCAGGAGAGTGGCCTGAACCTGGGAAGTGGAGCCTGCAGTAAGCCAAGATTGCGCCACTGCACTCCAGCCTGGGCGACAGAGGGAGACTCCATCTCAAAAAAAAAAACTGACAGTATCTGCTAAAGCTGAACAATGCACTCTATGCCTCAGCAGTTTTGTTCCTAAAGTATACATCAAACAAATGCATAGAGATGTTACCAAAAGACACACACACAGATCTAGAATTTGGTCAGGTGTGGTGGCTCACAGCTGTAATCCCAACACTTTGGGAGGCTGAGGTGGGAGGATCACTGGAGGCCAGGAATTTGAGACCAACCTTGACATAATGGCAAAACCCTGTCTCTACAAAAAAATACAAAAAATTAGCCGGGTGTGGCGGCTCATGCCTGTAGTTCTAGCTACCCTAGAGGCTGGGGTGGGAGGATGACCTGAGCTGAGGGAGTTTGAGGCTGCAACAAACTGTGATCGTGCTACTGCACACCAGTCCGGGCGACAGAGCAAGACCCTGTCTTAAAAATAAATAAATAAATAAACTTTTTGGTAACAGTACTGAAATTTACTCAAATGCCCATCAACAATGGAATAGATTTTGTGGTATAATCACACAATACCTTACATCACTGTGAACAAATAAGCTCCAATTACATGCAGTGTACATAAACTTCACAAACATAATGTGAGTGAAAAATCCAGATATAAAAGAGTAGATATGGTATGATTTTATTATATAAAAGTTCAAAACACAATAAACTAATCTGTGGTATTAGATGCCAGTGTGGTAGTGATCCTGGAGGGGAGGGGACAGTAGTGACAGAAAGGGGACAAAGAGGGATTTCGGAGGAGCTAGTAATGCTTCATTTCTTGATGTACATGTGCTCACCTTGTAAAAAATCCATCAAGGTGTACAGAGTTAGATATAAGGAAAGAGCAAAGGCCGGAATGAATCCTGTGCTGTTGGATAGAATTGATGGTATTGGTGTGAAGTCCTATTTTCAATATATGTAGAGAGACACAGAAAGAAATACACTTGTGCATGTGTGTGTATGCATGTGTCTGTGCACATACGTATCTTCCAACTCTGGCCAGAGAGAGGGCCTGGGAGAGTTACATGCCACTAACTGAGGAACACATTTAGCTCCCAGATGTCTGTTTCTAGATACTATTCTCCACTAAAAGGAACCAGGCCTCTTTGGAAAATACAACATGAGGCTGAAAGATCTTGCTGTGCGCTCAGAGAATGATGGGTCAGAAGCCACATCTGAGATCACTGGAACATCAAAATAAATAATGCTAGTAATGAATATAATCCATTGAATAACAGAAACTCCCACATCCATAGTGAGGTAACTGAGTACGTAGGCAAGAAGGGAGAGTTCTTCCAACAGTAAACTCACATAATTAATGTAGGAAAGAATCTTAGAATTAGAAAATCACCATTTGGCAGCCACCGCAGTTATAATTCATTCCTGCAAGAAACACCAGTGGGTGCTAAAACCAACAAGTGAAAATTGTATGAAGAACTAGATCATTTATAGTCCCAAAAAGTGTGTCCCCACAAAATTCATGTTTATTACAAAGAGAGAAATAGTAACTGGAGTTTGGACAAACTTGACATATGCAATCAACGTTAACATCCCCAGTAATTGGACTAATTGACACTACATGGCTCTTAATGCAAATTATTGAGAAAACAGCATGATTTCAGTGATCCTGCTGCTAAAAATGCCTCACCTGAATCTAATGAGCATTCAGACCCAAGTTGAGGATGCTCAACAAAATAACTGATCTGTACCCTTCGAGAATGCCGGAGACCTAGAGGACAAGGGAAGACTGAGGAACTGCCAAGAGAATGAAGAGTTGTGGCAGATACATGCACTCCATGGCCATGGGCTGGATCTGGAAATGGAAGAACTTGTTTGTTATCTTGTTTGTTTGCTATTAGGCGCATTGATAACAGTTGGTAAAGTCTGAATGGGGCATGTAGATGAGAGGGGGCAGTATTGTGTCAGTGTTCATTTGCTGCTTTTGATAAGTGTACTGTTACAATACATCCATGTTAACTGTGATTATCTCCCCACTCATTTCTTTGTCAAAATTATAACCCTTCCTCAACTAAGGCAGATAGACTGTTTTTACATAGAGCATGTCAGTGCAGATAGATACGTTTAGGAATTTAGTTTTAGAGTTTTGTTTTAGAGTTAACTATTTAACACGTATTTCAACAAATGTCCTGCTAATTACTTTAAATGTAATTGCTGTTTTCATACTGTAAAGGAGAGATCTTTTATGAACCAGGATGCCAAGTAGAAGGTTTTGAAGAAGTTAGTTTTTGGTTGCAGTAGTCTAAATAGTATTTCAGCAGCCAGGGTTTTTGCAAGCTGTGTCAATGCCATAGTGAAATACAGGCTAGAAATATTATAAAAATGTCAGAAAATTAAGTGTGGCAAAACATCTTGTGGTGGACTTTGCTCTTGAAAGTCTATTTTGCTTCCTTTGCAGTCAGCCTTGCTGTAGAGCTTGTTTCCTAGGAGTGTGATCACATTCTCACTCACGCACCTGTCACAGATGACCTCTTGCCATTTAGAGTTAGGAATGTGAGTACACTGGTCGCACCATCAGGGTTCCTCAGGTGCACCTGTCATTGTTAGGGCACGAGGGAGTCGACCCTTGGTATTGTTACCATTGCCCATGAGAAATGATGGTTCTGCCCTTAGTACTGGTAACAAATTACTGTCCAGAATTCCTGCCCCACAGCTTCATTTCCACTGGTCAGATGCAGTAAGTTGGCTAGAAAGGTAGATCCAATTGGCAAAAAATGAATTTATCTTAGTTTCTGTGCATTGATCAGTAGAGCTACAGGAACTATAGATAATGCTTAAAAGTGACTTAAGTGTGCAGAGACCTGCTGCTATTCTTAGAATCACATTCATCATCTTGACATCTCTGGATACAATAGATTCCTTTTGACAGCCGCTCACCCATTTAACTGAGACAGTTAATGATTTTGGCCATATAGATTATAAAAAGAATGTCAGTTTGACTTGCAGACTACCTGGAAGGAAAGTGGGAATTCGATGTTTGCTCCGGCTTTACTATTCATATTCCATCCAAGCATGCGACAGCTGATAAAGATCTCCGGGATAGTGTTAATGTCTTCCTAATACAACCAGGTCTCTTTAATTAAAGATGAGGTCTTCAAGGTGAAGAGAGTTTGGCTTCTGTTTGGGGTGTGTCCCATTCTGACCACATCCCCACTCTTAGGGTGACTTCATTTGCACTTCAAGGTGTTGGCCAGGGCCCTCTCATGCACCATGTGTGGCCACAGGATTGAGCCTATCACAGGCCATTGCTTTATCCATGAAACAGCCTCCCAGAGCAGTGCTTCCTTTGGCCTGGTTGATATTTAGGGTCTGTGAAGTCTGGGTGTCTGCCCTCTGGATACTGGGGTGGGGCGAGGAAGCCTGGGTGGCAGGCACAGTGTCTGAGGCATTACGAGATGCCATCTACTCGTAAGTGTCTTTGCTGTTGCCTTGAATGGGCCTGGCACTGGGAGATGATTGCCAAGTGTTGTGCTGTAGGGGTGACTCTTGGTTCAAAACATACACTTGAAAGAATGCTTTGAGGCTGCGAGGTACCTTTTTTTTTTTTTGAGACAGAGTCTTACTCTGTCGCCCCGGCTGGAGTGCAGTGGCGCGATCTCGGCTCACTGCAATCTCCGCCTCCTGAGTTCATGCCATTCTCCTGCCTCAGCCTCCCGAGTGGCTGGGACTACAGGCGCCCGCCACCTCGCCCGGCTAATTTTTTTGTATTTTTAGCAGAGACAGGGTTTGACCATGTTAGTCAGAATGGTATTGATCTCCTGACCTTGTGATCTGCCTCCCAAAGTGCTGCTGTTTTTTGTTTTTTGTTTTTTGTTTTTTTTTTAAATTTGTGTCTTTTTTAGTGACAGGGTCTCAGTCACCCGAGCTGGGATAAAGTGTTGCAATCATAGCTTACTGCAGCCTTGAACTTCTGGGCTCTAGCCACAGTATCCAACTAACTTTCTTTTATTTTCTGTACAGACAAGGTCTTGCTTTGTTGCCTAGCCTGGTCTCAAACTTCTGGGCTCAAGCAATCCTCTTGTCTTGGTCTCCCAAAGTGCTAGAATTACAGGCGTAAGCCATTATGCCTGGCCCCTGTTTCTTAACATAACTGTCTGTGTTACGAGGACATCACATTTCTAAAAGCCAGTTTGATCTTTGTCATGCATGTGCCTGTGTGCGTGTGTGCATGTGTGCACACACGTCCACATGCTGTACACATTCAGAGAAGCTTCTCTAGTAGCAAACAACAGAAATGATCCCAGAAAATACAGTCTTTGGTCTTGGTCCTTATTCAGTTGCTGCAGTAGCTTAAACCTCTAGCTTCACAGGAGGAGGTCCTGTACTGGTAAACAGTGTTTCTAGTGTGACAGATGTGTTTACTGTCGCCACTACTTGGTGACTAACGAGTGTTGGGAAAGTCACTTGTACTTCAAACAAGAAGTGATAATGAGAACTTCAGGCCCGGCATGGAGTGTCAGGCAGTTTATAAAGGAAGAGTCCAGCTAAATCAGGCCATAACAATCTCAATCAGTTTCCAGGAAGTATGTCAGTATTACCAGAAAGACTTGACTTGCCCATGTGTTCCAAAAATCACATTCTAGGTAAAAACTATTTTAATAAGATCCATTTGTATTTTTTTAATTAATAAATATTACTTTTCACAGCAGTTTTAGGTTCACTGCAATCATATGCCCCTGCCCCACACACACAGTTGCCCACTGCACCATCCCACACCACACAGGTGGATTTGCTACGGCTGGTGATCCCACATTGACACGTCACCATCACCCAAAGCCCAGAGTGTACATTAGGGGTTCCTCTTGGCATTGTGCTTTCTGTGGTTTTGGACGAACGAACAGTGACCTGGATCCACCATTACATCATCACACAGAGCAGCTTCCTCACTCCGCAAATCCTCTATGCTCGGCCTGTTCATTTCACCTCCACGAATCCCTGATGACTGCTGGGCTTTTTACTATCTGTATAGTTTTGCCTTTTCCAGATTGTCATACAGTTGGAATCATACGGGCCTTGCCTTTTCAGAGTGGCATCCTTCACTTACGAATAGGTTCCTCCATGTCTTTTCATAGCTTGGTAGCTCATTTCTTTTTTGGTGCTGAATAATATTCCATTGTCTGGATGCATCACCATTTTATCATTCACCTGCTGAAGGACATCTTGGTTGTTTCCAAGTGTTAGCAATTAGGACATTCATGTGCAGGTTTCTTGTGGACATAATTTTTCAAAATATCTTTCAAAGTGGCTGTTATCATTTTGCATTCCCACCAGCAGTGAACGACAGTCCTTGTTCTTCCATATCCTTGTCAGCATTTGGTGCTGTCAGTGTTCAGGATTTTAGCCATTCTGTTATAATAGGTCTGTAGTGGTATCTCATCATTTTAATTTGCGGTTTCCTAATGACATATGGTGTGGAGCATTTTTTCATATGCTAGTTTGCCATCTGTGTTCTCTGATGAGGTGTCTATTCAGGTTTTTTGCCCACTTTTTAGTAGGGTTGTTCATTTCTTTTTGCTGGAGTTTCGGAGTGCATACATTTTGGGTCACAGTCCTCTCTCAGTGTGACTTTTGCAGATATTTTCTCCCAATCTGTGGCTTGTCTTCTTTGTTGGTATTTTAGATCCAGTCCCGCTCACCGTCCCGTACTTTGGTTCCCCCTTCAGCCTGGGCAGGCTCACATCTCTGTGTACTTTTTCTGTATTTTCCAGCTCATTCAGACCAATAAGCTGAAGCACTACCCCAGCATCCACGGAGACTTCAGCAACGACTTCAGACAGCCCTGTGTGGTGTTCACCGGGCACCCTTCCCTCCGCTTCGGGGACGTGGTCCACTTCATGGAGCTCTGGGGAAAATCTAGTCTCAACACCGTCATATTCACAGGTAAGTGAAAAAAATAAACAAAACGGTTCTCTCCACTGAGGCCATGAGTGAATGCACCTACAAGGTAGAGACCCAAGGAAGGATTTTGCAGTGAGGTGTAAATACGAACATTGTTCTACTATAGGTTCCAAAGAATGAAGAAATCACAGAGAAAGAGTGAAGCAGCGTGTGCCATTGGACAGCTGGGCATCCAGCAAGGCCTTCATGCCTGTTTTCAGATTTCTCCAAGACAGAATCCTACTGAGTGCTTTTTGCTAGGATATCATAAGCCATTTCAAGAACTGCAGTGATTCAGTAACCGATCTTGTTTTAGCTGTTAAGAATTGTTTACAGAGGTAGATCTTTCTCTTCTGATTGTAGTTTACTCTAGCTATGGATTTTCTTCTGGAGACAAATCCCGCAGGGGAAAAAATTCCTTTGGTAAGGTCAAGTAGAGAGTTTACGTAGATAATCACTGTATCATTTTTATCAGTGTAGCGCGCCCAGCCCTTTGAATGCTAGGACCTTTTTGCTTATCTGTGATGGGGGATATCATGGAAATTATGCACAGACCTTTTTTTTTTTTTTTTTTTTTAGCTCATCAGTTGTCATTAGTGTTAGTGTATTTTATGTGTAGCACAAGACAGTTCTTCTTCCAGTGTGGCCCAAAGAAGCCAAAAGCTTGGACACCCATGTGTTAGGATCTTCAGTCGGCCTTGGGTTTTAGAAATCTTACAGGCTATGAAGTTTAAAAAAGAAAACAAAAAACCTTGATTTGAAATCTGGCCCAGCTTGCAGTGACTTCAGCCAGTTCACCGGCAAGCATGACTGTCCCCACGGTAAATGGGACTGTCAGTAGCTACCTCTGTGGGTCACTCTGGGCACCAGGCACAGCACCCGGCACGTGGCAGCTGTTGGGAGAGCATCGTCACCACCTCCCTTCCTAGCTTTAGGGGCTGGGTTTGGAGGAGGGAGTCCAGTTACACCAGAAGCATGGGGGTCAGGGACACTTCGGCCCTTCACCCAGCCTCTGTTTGTGACCTAGAGGCCACCAGGAACATGCCTGTGGTCAAACCACGTTGGGTTTATTGCCTCATTTCAGCAAGAGGAACACACACCATGGGTAAAAGCAAGGTAAAAAGACCTTGTAGGAGTCAGGCTGGTATTCGGTGATGCACAGGTATTCACGGAGGTGAGGCGTCACCCTGTATTGGGTGGCATCAGGATGCAGGGTCATTCTGCGATGGGTTTCTTAATTCATTGTCATCTAGAACACAGGAAGAATGGAGCTGGCATAGCAGGGTGTTTGCTCCTGCTGTGATCAGGACGGTTCTGTGTTCCGTGTTCAGGATGATTACAGAGGGGTCTTGTCTTTGGCCGGATCCATCATTGTCAGACAAGGTGTTGGTGTTCCAGGAAGTTGCGTTCGCACAGCAGGAGGACACATGGCTTTGCTTTGGGTGCCAGGCCAGTTCTTGCTGATACTAGGCCAGGCAGAAAGTGCCAGGAGAGGCCCGGTCACCAGGACTGCTTTCCCCTTCTCAGGCCCACTTTCAGCTAAAGGTGGAGGAAGTTGGGCCACAAGGTATTGATTCACAACACCCAGAACTTCATAGCTGCCAGGATTTCATTAATCAGGAGGTTGTCCAGAGAATGTCCTACATAGTGGGGGCTGAGGTTGGTGTCTCCTGCTCCTGCTGCTGAGTGGTGACTCTTGACATTTGACTTGACAGTGGTGACAGCATCTACACAGCACAGTAGGTAACCTGGCTTTAATACAAATGTTTCTTCAGCTAAAAGGAAATTAGGACTCTGTGATTTCCCGTGACAACTCTAGGTAATGGGTTTGCATTTAAACTGGTTTATGGAGCTTCCAGGGCAGAAGTTGTGTCAGGGAGAGGTTGGAGCCACCTTTTTTTTAATTGTTTTGTGACTCCTGGATACGTGAAAAGGGAGTCAGTATTCTCAGAGAAGCACGATCCACTGGAATGGGCGTTTACGTACCTGGCAGCTCTGCCAGTTTGTCCTGACAACAGTGGGGACGTGTGTGTGTGTCTGGTGTGCCTAGGCCAGGGTCCCTCGTCCCTGGGCAGAGACTGCACTGGGATTCAAAGCACACATCAGTTAGGACCAAGCGAGGTCTTTTGGTTCAAGGCAGGTAGCTCCCTCCAGTTGGGGGAATGTTTCCTGCCAAGCAGGCTGCAGCAGCCCCCAGGAGACCAGCTGAGCTGAGCAGTGTGCGAGGACTCTTCCTGGTCAGAGGGGCTGGGCCTGCTGGGGAGCACTGCAGTCTCAGTCTACAGACCATTCACAGGCCTGGGGTGGGGCCATGCGCTTGTCTCCTGGGTGCATCTCACACCTGGGCGTTAACTCGGAGCTGATTCTAGGGTCCCGGGGTCTATGCCAGCCCTCTCCACTGTGAAGTCACTGTTTTTCTCATTGTATTAAATCAGTACCTTGTGGGGGACTCTTTGAAACTATGTATATACCTGTTCTCCCTCAAAATGGTATCTAATATTTTTAGCATTTATTGATGATTCTCATCTGAATAAGTGGTGAACTGTAATGGTTGCCAAATGGTGGTTTTGGTTTTTATTTCCTCGTTTGTTTCTTGGCATTTCGTTGTAAAGAAGAGCTTTCTTTTCTCCCCCACATACGTATTTCTCCCTCATTTACCTCATCCGCCTCTGCTGAAGCGTGGAGCCCACCCACAGGGTCCATCCCAGCCTGCCCCTCCTTCCATGGGGCCCGTTTGACCTCCGTCCCCCATGTGTGCTTCCTGGCTCCCTCCTGACCCCCTGGCTGTCTCTGGGCCCTCAGCGCCCCAGCCGCCGCCTGGCTCGGCAGCTCCTGTGTAGTCTGCATTGTAAGATTTCTTTCTTGTACTTTCTGTAGAACCAGACTTCTCCTACCTGGAAGCCCTGGCTCCTTACCAGCCGCTGGCCATGAAATGCATCTACTGCCCCATCGACACCCGGCTGAACTTCATCCAGGTGTCAAAGCTGCTTAAAGAAGTGCAGGTAATGAAGGCCACTGCTTGTGCCTTCACATAGTCAT
This sequence comes from Piliocolobus tephrosceles, assembly GCF_002776525.5. NCBI lineage: Eukaryota > Metazoa > Chordata > Mammalia > Primates > Cercopithecidae > Piliocolobus > Piliocolobus tephrosceles. Next base: position 27,054,423 of record NC_045440.1, on the reverse strand, counting down.
GTCACCTTGGTGTGGCTCATGCTTGTGTGGGGTGAAGGGAGAGGGGCTGCATTTGATTCTTGTCTTCAGTTCTCACGCATCTACTGAATGCTGGGACAAATGCCAGCCCCCCTCCACACTGAAAAGGGGTGGTCTTTACACCCTGACAGCAGTTTCCATTCTAAAGAAATCAGAAGTGGAAGGGAAAGAAAACCATCTGTGTCTGCTTAAAAGCAAATCCTCTCACCCCTGCCAAAGAGTCATTCTAGAAACATATTCACTAAGCTGAGACAGTTTAATTGAAACACGTCCTGGGGCCATGTCGCACTTGTAGGCTGGTACCACAAACAGTGCTGTTGGGTTTGGGTTTTGTGGTAGTTTCTGGTCATTTGTTTCACTTCACATTTTCTGCCCTGGAGAAAGGGGAGAAGTAGCTGGGGTACAGTGTAGACCAGGAGAATCCGCGCACAGGAGGAGCGTGTAGCAGGAAGGCAGGGCCACGGAACCACTGTGCTGGTCAGCCACTGCTCGTCGGGTTTCTAGCTCTTGAGAGTTGGGAGAGGCACTGGAATTGGCAAGGGGGACAGCTGACCGGCGAGGAAGGGCTCTCCCTTTCCACTCCCTGGTGTTCCCAGGAGTGAGATGAGGGCCGAGGGGCCCAGCACAGCACCTTCGGCCTGTGGATGAGAGAGCTGTGTCACAAAACTCTAAGACAGGAGAACAAGAAACAGAGAAAGCCGGAGAACCCCCGGAGAGCCCCGAGAGCGGATTCTGGTGATTATTAATGTGCTTGCCCAACAAAGAAAGAATACTGGCGCTCTCTAGGCATGATGAGAGCAGACAGCAAACGTGGGGCCTGTCTGCAGTGATTCGCTACCCCACTGTGTGCTCATCCACATGTTAGAAGCAGTGGTGAAGGGAAGGGCGTGTTGCTTCTCATTAACTTCAAATCCCAGTCCCTAAACCAGCTCTTGACCCCCCTGTCAGATGCTAATCCTAGAAACTGGAGGCCACCTGGTCTCCACTTTAAGCGAGGAAAACCTAGGAGAAGCCATCAGGCTGCGACTGTGGCATGAGATGCTTTGAGACAGGTCAAGAAGAGGAGCAAAGGGCAGTTCGAAGGAGAAAAGTATTAGCCCTAAGGAACAGGTGCTTTTGGAAGCTCCCAGTCAGCCTGGTGGAGAGCCGTATTCATCAGGAAATTCAGGGCTTGGTCCGAGCTCTTAAGTAGAAGCAGGGAAGACACAGTGCTCCTGTGGGCTGCCAGCATTCCTTTTCATTTGGGTGATATTTGTGGAAAGTAAAAATTGGTTTACTAATCTTTTTTTCTCAAGATAAGGGACATTTTGTTAAAAAAAAAAAAAAAAAAAAAACCTCTGCCTCTGCGGCTGGGTCGTGCACAGTGAGCGTATGACCTGAGCAGTGTCCACTGCCTAATACCAGTCAACTTGCAGATCCAGCAGAAACTCCGAACCCACAGCTCCTGGTAATTAGCCAAGAGCTTATAAAACAGACATGTGGGAATGTTATAGAAAGACCGTGCCCCCAGGAAGCCCAGAGACTGTTGGGAGCAGACACATGGAAGTTACCGTGAAACTTATGTAAACAGTGAAAAAAAACAAAAACAAATGCAAGCTGAGGCAGCTTAGGGGTTTCTGAGATGTTTCTTCTGCCCCAGTGCCTTCACGTTCCCTCTCCTCTCTACGGTTCATTGGGCTTGAGAGGATGAAAGTTCACCTTGGCCTGGAAGTGGTGAGCCTGTGATGGCGGGGAGTGGATCGGGGTCAGAAACGGGCCTTCTGCAGGGGCCACTGTACTTCACACCTCCTTTCTCGCCTGTCCCATTGGTTCCTCAGCCCCTGCACGTGGTGTGTCCTGAGCAGTACACCCAGCCGCCCCCAGCCCAGTCCCACAGGATGGACCTCATGATCGACTGCCAGCCCCCTGCCATGTCCTATCGGCGGGCCGAGGTCCTCGCCCTGCCCTTCAAACGCCGGTACGAGAAGATCGAGATCATGCCAGAGGTGAGCCGTTCTCCTTCCTAGGGTTAAACTAGAGCTTTCCAGAGGCTCGTGAAGATCGTGCAGGGGTGGCCTTCTTTTGGATTTATGTCAAGTATGAATGAACCAGGCTGGGCGCAGTGGCTCACGCCTGAAATCTCAGCTCTTTTGGGAGGCCGAGGTGGGTGGATCACTTGAGGTCAGGAGTTCCAAGATCTGCCTGGCCAACCCAGCCCGGCCAACATGGCGAAACCCCATCTCTACTAAAAATACAAAAAAATTAGCCAGGTGTGGTGGCACGCACCTGTAATCCCAGCTACTCAGGAGGCTGGAGCATGAGAATTGCTGGAAGCAGGAGGTGGAGGTTGCAGTGAGCCAAGATCACACCACTCACTGCACTCCAGCCTGGGCGACAGAGTGAGACTTCAAGTATGAATGAGCAAAGAACATGGACCCTTAACCAAGTAACCAGGAAGAGGAGGGGGGATTTTCAGGGCCTTCTTGCTTTTCCAAGTAATAAAGTAACTGCTGTTAGTCCGTACCTAGCGTTCAGCAGTGTGACCCCTGGGCCACATCACCGGCCAGAGCCCTGGGGAATGGAGATGCTGACACCCGCTCTGTCCCTAAATACCATAGGGTGGTGACTTTTCTCTTCCTTCCTGGACCTCAGTTATGAGTGTCAAAGTTCGCTGAATTCAGAGGTAGATGGGGGAGATAACAGGAACCAAAACATAAGGATTGTAAACTTGGTTATTTATATCCTCTTGAGCATACTTGCAGGTTTTGGTCTATCCAAGTCTAAGTATTTTATGGGTCTGTGAACTCTTAGCTTCAGTTTTAGCAGGGAAGGAGCAGAAAGCATGCTGTCCGTGTGGAACAGCTGTGGCATGCTGTGCTTGGGCCCTCCTCTGAGAGGGAGACAGCGAGGGATGCGGCCTCTCCTGAAAGACAGCGGTGAGGACGGCTGGAGGATGCCTCTGGCTTCCTTTCACCCCTTGAGGCAACTTGAATGTGTTTTCAACAGACAGGAAAAAGAAATACAAACACTTATTGTTAAAACCAGTGTGCCCAAACTTCTTTTGGAGTTTGAGGTTCAGAAATGGTCTCCAGACCTTGGGTTGGAAGTCTCGGCTCCTGAATGTGACTCATTTCCACAAGCCTGGAGAGGCTGTTAGGGACCACCAGGTGCCATCTTTAGGGCTGTTTAATGTTTACTATGTTTTTATTATTTTGTTATGATTTTGTTTTTCATTTTCTCTAGATGTGTCTCTGGATTGTTTTTGTCTAGTATTTTACAGGGGCTGGGATTGACGGCCTCGGTTTAGATTCCAACTCTCTAAGCCAGCATTCCGTATACCTTTTGGTCTCAGACATCCTTACAAATAGAACTCCAAAGAGGTTTTGTTAATGTGGGTTATGTCTATTGATGTTTGCTATATGAGAAATTAAAGCTAAGACGTTTTTAAAATATTCATTTAAGAATAATAAAAACTTTATATGTTAACATAACTAAGGGATAAAGACAAAAGCAAAAATCAGTCCCAATGCCAGGGATAAATGTTAAGATTTTGATGTATTTGCCTTGTCTGTTCACTGTGTGTGTGCATACTGGAATCACACCTCATACAGTCTTTTTCACCTAACAGTAAGTGTATCATTAAAGATATTTTGGCCAGGTGTGATGGCTCATGCCTGTAATCTTAGCACTTTGGGAGACGGGTAGAACATGAGGTCAGGAGTTCAAGACTAGCCTAGCCAAGATGGTAAAACCCCGTCTCTACTAAAAATACAAAAATTAGCTGGGTGTGGTGACACGCACCTGTAATCCCAGCTACTTGGGAGGCTGTGGCAGATAACTGGTTGAACCGGGAGGCAGAGGTTACAGTGAGCCAACACCATGCTACTGCACTCCAGCCTGGATGACAGAGCAACACTCTGGGCACGGTGGGTCACGCCTGTAAACCCCAGCACTTCGGGAGGCTGAGGCAGGGGCGAATCACTTAAGGTCACGAGTTCAAGACCAGCCTGGCCAACATGATGAAACCTTATCTCTACTAAAAATACAAAAATTAGCCAGGCTTGGTGGCGGGCGACTGTAATCACAGCTACTCTGGAGGCTGAGGTTGCAGTGAGCCAGAATTGCGCCATTGCACTCCAGCCTGGGCAACATAGCGAGACTCCATCTCAAGAAAAAAAAAAAGGTATTTCAAAAGCTTCAGCTTTAATGGTTGCACAATGATCTGTCATAATTTAACAGTTCCTTTATTCATAGATTTTCATTTCTGGTTTTTCTGTGTTATAAATAACACTTTTAAGAACATCCTTTTACATAAATCTTTGTCCATATATGTTTATTTCCACAAGAAAATTTTCTGAAATTAGAATTTCTGGGTCAAAGATTATGAACATCTCTTTCTGGCTCTAGGCTATATATTGCCGGCTTGTCCTCTAGAATGAGTGCAAACAGTTTATACTCCCACAGCAGAGCTGGAGACAGCTCTTACTTCTGCCTCCTTGCTAATATTGGATGTTGTTCTTTTTTAGTTCTTTTCCAATTTTATTCAAGTCTTTTCCAGTTATTTAAGTATACACTGATATCTAATTTTAAATTGTCTTTTTTTTTTTTTTTTTCAGATGGAATCTCACTCTGTTGCCCAGGCTGGAGTGCAGTGGCGCGATCTCGGCTCACTGCAAGCTCCGCCTCCCGGGTTCATGCCATTCTCCTGCCTCAGCCTCCTGAGTGGCTGGGACTACCGGCGCCTGCCACCATGCCCGGCTAATTTTTGTGTATTGTTAGTAGAGACGGGATTTCACTGTGTTAGTCAGGATGGTCTCGATCTCCTGACCTTGTGATCCGCCCACCTCGGCCTCCCAAAGTGCTGGGATTACAGGCATGAGCCACCATGCCTGGTCGTATGTCTTTTTTTGAGACAGAGTCTTGCTGTGTTACCCAGGCTGGGGTGTAGTGGTACTATCTGGGCTCACCGCAACCTCTGCCTCCCGGGTGCATGCAGTTCTCCTCCCTAGCCTCCCGAGTGGCTGGGTTTATAGGCACGCACCCAATCCTGGCTAATTTTTGTATTTTTAGTAGAGATGGGTTTCACCATATTGGCCAGGATGGTCTCAAACTCCAATCCACCCACCGTGGCCTCCCAAAGTGCTGGGATTACAGGCGTGAGCCACCGCACCCAGCCAAATTGTATGTCTTTGATCATTAATGGAGAAAACTGTCTCAATCCAACTTGCTACAGTGATTGCCTTTAAAATGGATATTATGGCCAGGCACAGTGGCTCAGGCCTGTAATCCCAGTCCTTGGGAGGCCAAGGCAGGAGGATCACTTGATGCCAGGAGTTCAAGACCAGCCTAGGCAACACAGCAAGACCCCCATCTCTACAAAAAAATAATTTAGCCAAGCGTGGTGGTTCATGCCTATAGTCCCAGCTACTGGGGAGGCCGAGGAGGGAACATCACTTGAGCTCAGGAGGTTGAGGTTGCAGTGATCACACCACCACGCTCCAGCCTGGGCAACAGAGTGAGGCCCCATCTCAAAAAAATAAAATAAAGACTCCTTCAGAGTCTTCTTGGAGAGTGTAGAACGCCAACCCAAAGCTCCCACCCCAGCCTTGTGCAGGGAGGCGGCGGCCCGAAGTGAAGAACGGGATCTGGCGCACACCCTGCTCTTCCACAAGGGCCGCTTCACGCTCACCATGGGCAGTTTTCTTATTTCATGAAACAGGCCTCACGTACCATTTGCCAATCTGCTTAACTATCCTAAGCTGCTTCCTCTGCCTGTTTGTTACTGATCTTCATGTTTACATAATGGCCTCTTGCGTGTTTTTGTTTTTAAATAAAGGTGGCTTGGCTAGGTCGAGGCCTACATGTCTTAAAACCCATGCGGCTAAACGCAGCCACAGAACACTTAATAAGGTCAGGCCGCATGGCAGGGCACCCAGCAGGTGCAGGTGGTCAGAAAGACACCACCCCCCAGGTAAAGCCGTGGCTCCCACCATCGGGAGAAGTCAGACTCAGGAAGCAGAGAGCTCCCTCAACCCCCATGCCGCTGTCCCTGTCCTTCCTGCCACTGGTCACCTGGAGAGGGAACGAGGGTGAACTAAAGGCCAGAATGAATGAAAGGCTGCACTTGGCGTGTCACCTAGGAGACAGAGCAAGACTCCATCTCAAAAAAAAAAAAAAAAATCGTTTAAAGTTACTTTGTCTTTGTAGACTGCAGTGATGTAAATACAGATAGATTAAAGGAAGAGTAACGGTCATCATTAAAGGCCCCCAGCCTGAACTGTGCCCTTTGCTTTCAGCTCGCAGATTCACTGGTGCCCATGGAGATCAAGCCTGGCATCTCCTTGGCAACCGTCTCAGCTGTGCTGCACACCAAAGATAACAAGCACTTGCTTCAGGTAGGGGGTGCTGGGTGGGAGTGGAGGGGACCCTCTCCCCAACAAGAGACCAGACCACCTAACAGATTATATTTGAAACAGCACTTCATATGCTTTTTTGAGATGCAGTCTTGCTCTGTCGCCCAGGCTGGAGTGCAGTGGCGCAAGCTCCGCCTCGCGAGTTCACACCATCCTCCTGCCTCAGCCTCCCAAGTAGCTGGGACTACAGGTGCCCACCACCACACCTGGCTAATTTTTGTATTTTTAGTAGAGACGGGGTTTCACCGTGTTAGTCAGGATGGTCTCGATCTCCTGGCCTCGTGATCCACCTGCCTTGGCCTCTCAAAGTGCTGGGATTTCAGGCTTGAGCCACCGCGCCTGGCCCATGAATTCTTGTTGAAGAATAATTTCCCTGGCCATGTGCCTCAGAGAGGCTGCTTTGCCCAGAGATGAGGCCGCACATCATCCCAAGGGCTGCCACAGGCACATTCCATAGGGGAGTGCTGCCATGCAAGGCAGGGCAGCAGGTGCAGTCCTGCCCTTGGGGGCTGGAACCGGAGGGCACCTGCATGAGGCTGTGGCTGCCCGAGATCCTGGCCCTGCCACTGACCCGCACACAAGTGGGTGGCACTTCGGCTCCAGGGCAGGCACTGCATCTTAAGAATTCCTTTCAGATCTGGACTGTGTCACTTTTATGCCATATGTAGAACTGCTCCTAGCTACCACTTAATGTCTTTTAGACCCTGTGCCGGGTCCTTGACCCGCCTTGTCTTACTGAGCCCTCAGAATTCGCTGCTGTCATCATTTTGTAGGCAGCTTCTCTAACACTGGCCAGATGGTGGCAAAGCTGGGGTTTCCCCCTTTTGGTCTGACCGCACAGCGAGTGTGCCTGGCCACAGGGTCATGACTGTACCTGCAATATGACACAGTGTATTGTAGAGAATTTATTCAGCAGATACTGAAGTGAACCACCTGAAAGTTTTAACAGTGGATCTTGATAAAAGGCAGAGATCTTAGCGAATAAGGTGTTGGTCGGGTGGACAGTTGAGCATTAGAGCGTGTGGATATGGGACGCCCGGCAGCCAGGGAACTTGAACTGAGTGCCAGCTGAGGAAACCGGGCCAGGGCTCTGTGGCCTGTGAGGACAGGATAGTCTCAGGCTCTCAGTGTGGCCTGCAGTGGCCCCTGCTGCTCAGAGGAAGCTCATGAAAGCCACTCTTTCCTTGTGCTCTAGCCCCCTCCTCGGCCCGCCCAGCCCACCAGCGGGAAGAAGAGAAAGCGGGTGAGCGATGACGTCCCGGACTGCAAAGTCCTGAAGCCTTTGTTGAGTGGTTCCATCCCCGTGGAGCAGTTTGTGCAGACCCTGGAGAAGGTGAGCAGGTTTCGCGGGCGCCGTGGAAACTCCACACATGGCAGCCTTTCTCTGGCTCACTATAGCCCCCTGGCTGCAGGGAGTGGATGTTGCTGCTTGTCTCTTAGTCCCCACTGTCCTGTGGCATCTGCTTGGTCTAAGGTCCTGCTGGGAGACCCAGGAGAAAGAAAGTGGACTGAGGAGTGTCCCATCCTTCCTGCCAGCGCGAGGTCACCAGAAGGCCTCTCCAGACTGAAGAAAAAGCTGCTTCCACACACACAGATGTGATGAGTGGGACTGGGTAGGGAGGCCAGGATGGAGGAGGACTTGGCCCTGCCAGAGCCTTGTGCTTCCACGGATGACTCCTTGCTGTGAGAGGGGAGCCAAGGCTCCAGCTGAGTGTCAGGATTTGCAGGAGTCCATGGAGGGAGGGGACACTGGCCCTTCCCCTGTCTCAGCAGCCCTGATGGCTGCTTCTCCCATACATGAGATTTCTTGACTACGATGAAAAGAAAAAAATTATCTAATCTTAAAGGTTGTAGTTTTGGCTTCAGTCACAGGACTTCAGAGATGACGTTATTAGGATTATAGAGTCCTTGATAGGAAGGAGAAGGAATTGGCTAAAGGTAATACTGTTCATGCTGCTGCTTGCAAGAACTGCAACAAATTATAATTACATGGAAGGAGATTTCTACAAATTTTCTATCCAATGTAAATATCACAATTACGGACTTTCAAATCTTAAAGACTTTCCTAGGATTGGTTTTCTCCACCTGTCGTTGATTTTCCCATAGGGAAAAGGCTCTGGCTGGGTGGTTGCAGCTCTCCTCCACCCTCCTCCATGACCTTGCAGGGCTCCTGGGCCCTATCGATGGGCCTCAAGCTGGACTTTTTAAAAAACTTAAGATGAGGACCTTCTGCCTGGCCCGACCTATGTCCTGACCCAATGTTCCACCCCGGCACGCCCACCTCGGCTCCTCTATGCAGGAGGAGCAAGCACCTGTCCAAGTCCCTAGGGGAGCCTGCAGCCATGAAGTACAGGTGCCCTCCCCACACCGAGGCCCTTCACTTGCTGTGTGTCTGTTTCGGGCACATGCCTCCTTTCCACGTCACGTCTGATTTGGAAGGAAATTCTGTCCTTAGCATTAGCAATAGCTGAGAAAAGTTTGCTCTGCTGCCTTCTCTCCTTCACTCTTGAGAGGGCTCTGCCAAGTCCCATGGTCAGGGGTATCTTGGTGTCACCTGGCATTTTCCTGGAAGCTCAGAGAGCTGCAACTTAGGAGGGAGCTTTGTCACCAGGGGATGGCATGGTGCAAGCAACTGAGCGTCCCAGACTCCTGAACATAGGGCTTGGACATGCCCTCAAAGAGCTCTCAAAACTTAGGCAGGTTGTGGAAATTCTCTTCTGTTTTGCGTGAGATTTTGCATGTTTTGGGTCTCTTTTGAAGTATATGAAACTATTGCTATCAAAGGCCCTATAACTAGTCTGAAGAATTATGTTGAGGCGCATCAGTTTCTAGAAAGTTCGGTCAAGTCTGTGAAGTGCTGTTTGTAGATCTCACAGCTGCAGTCCGCCCACCCTGCTCTCTCTTTTCTTTTGGAGCAGCACGGCTTCAGTGATATTAAGGTGGAGGACACAGCCAAGGGCCATATCGTCCTGCTCCAGGAAGCTGAGACGCTCATCCAAATTGAAGAAGACTCGACCCATATCATCTGCGACAATGACGAGATGCTCAGAGTGCGACTGCGGGACCTTGTCCTCAAATTCTTACAGAAGTTCTGAGTGGGCCATCTGAGCCACTTCCCTGAAATCCTGCAGGCCCTCACTGGCTGCCCTCACAAGCCACCTGACGAGTGGCATGAGAGGCCATTTACCATGTCTTTGTGGTGTCCTCTGGCTTAAGGAGTGAAGAGGTGGCTCTTGAGGGTGATGGTCTGGACTTATGCCCAGCACTGTTTCAGGCAAGAACTTTCCCTTTCAACTTCAGGCTAATTTCTTCTCAACTCTGGCTCTCTCGAGGAGCTGAAGGGGGGCAGAAGTGGAACAGAAGCAGTTTTCCAAGAGGCTCATGGGGGCCAGGGAGACGGAGATGACCGGCTGGCTGTCTCACATGGGTCCCAGGCCTCGGGCAGGGGAGCCAGCCTTTGGTTTTGTTTACTTGCCTACAGTGCTGCACCCAATAAAATGATCCCAAAATATGGTAAAGTGAACCCATCTATCTGCATTTCTACTCTGAGCACATTTGTTAATAAAAACTTATTTTTATATAATTAGCTGTCCTCTGTTGAATCTACAATCTATATATTGATTTAGTAGCTGAAAAAATATGAAAATATACAGACAGCATGAACTTAGAAAACACCACAGCAAATTGAATTTTGATGTGTATGTTAAATCATATAATTTGCAGTTTATAAAAACACAGATCTGTTTCTTAAATTGCATAAGACGGTGCTCACCTTTAAGCTGTGGCTGCATGGAGAGTGATGCAGGTCGGTACCCCAGCCTCAGGCTCCACCTGCGCCACCTCTCCCACAGAGCCTCAGTCTCTGCGTTAAACCGAGTGTTACTCACGGATCCCTCAGAGCCACTCGTCACAGGAAGCTTTCAGACAAAAGTAACCTCACAAAAGACGACTGCTTTTGAAGTGTATAAAGCCAACAGTTGCCAGGTCAGATAGCTGTGACACTTTGTGAGTTTTAAGAACAAGTCTTAGCCCTGGAGGGCCATGCTAGGTAGTACGCCTAGTGTAGGCTGTTCTTAACCGTCTTGGAGTGATTGAAATCCAGTCAGAAGTCAGTCCTCCAACTCGGCTGACTGCTAAATAGCACACAGGGATTTAGTGACCCGATAAATACATAACATGAACAGCTGCAGAACTGACTGCTCTGGCTTTATGGCGCATTATCACTTCTCTTGGAACGGTCATATCGGTGGGAATGACTGCTTCAGTTTGCCATCTCCGACCTTACCAAACCTAGGCACAGGAATGCTTAGGCAGGTTTCTATTTTCCAAGGTTTGGGTCCACTCCAGTCAAGGGATAGGCTACAGAATAAACAAGGCTTCCAACCATGGGGCAGGACTGACATTACAAGAGATGAATGTGCCATAGCTATGAACATTTAGTTTTCTTATTAGAATTGCAAATAGGCATCCCAGGCAGGCATACTTCCAACAGAACCGTTGACAGAATCAAGCGAAATTAAATTTTAAAAACATCTGAGGGCCAGGTGCGATGGCTCACACCTGTAGTCCCAACAATTTGGGAGGCTGAGGCGGGCAGATCACAAGGTCAGGAGTTCGAGACCAGCCTGGCCAACATGGTGAAACCCCGTCTCTACTAAAGATACAAAAACAATTAGCCAGGCATGGTGGCACGCACCTGTAATCCCAGCTACTCGGGAGGCTGAGGCAGGGCAATCACCTGAACCCGGGAGGTGGAAGTTGCAGTGAGCTGAGATCATGCTGTTGCACTCTCGCCTCGGCAACAGGGCAAGACTCCATATAAAAAAACAAATCTGAAATGCAAAAACAGTGTAAGCTAGAGCTCAGGAGAAACCAAAAATGGTTGTTTTATTTAAATGTCCTAGCAATGCTATCTAGGAATGATGGGATCTGTCAAGCCTGTCTGCTGTGAAAGGGCTTGATCAGAGAGCCCAGTGCTGGTCCCTTGAGGGGGGCTGCAAAAGAAGCAAGCAGTAGGAACAAGTGAGTCAGTGGGTGCCCAATGAACAGGGTGAAACTTAGGAGGTTTTAATCAAGTCATCACCACCCACTTAGTGGCAACAGTCAGAGGCAGGAAGCAGCAAAGACTCATGCTTTATAGAGAAAGAGAGCAAAACCCAGAGCCAGCCTTTCCAGATATGAGAAGAGCAGTTAGAAGTAATTGCCTAAAGTTCAGGTATTTGGATACCATGCCAGGTTGGTTAGAAGACTCAAAAGAAGTGGCATGAGCGGCAGACATGGCCTGGCTGTATCAGAGATGCGGCCCACTGACACTGATACTGACATTGGCACCAACCTGGTGAAGACTGACATCCAGAAAAGTTTGTACTCAAACCCAGTGGAATCCTAGTGATTAACTGAAGAAAACTTAACAATAGTGCAGAGACCTCATATTATTTAAGTCTTAGTACAAAGTGATATATTAGGTATCTATTGCACAACAAATTACCCCAAACACAGTGGCTCATGCCTGTAATCCCAGCACTTTAGGAGACTGAGGTGGGCAGATCACGAAGTCAAGAGATCGAGACCATCCTGGCTAACACGGTGAAACCTCATCTCTACTAAAAATACAAAAAATTAGCCAGGCGTGGTGGTGGGCACCTGTAGTCCCAGCTACTCAGGAGGCTGAGGCAGGAGAATGGTGTGAACCCAGGAGGCGGAGCTTGCAGTGAGCCAAGATCACACCACTGCACTCCAGCCTGGGCGACAGAGCGAGACTCTGTCTCAAAAAAACAAAACGAAACAAACAGACATTTCTCGTCTCACTGTTTCTATGGTCGGGAATCTGGTGTGGTGTGGCTTAACTGGTCGACCCTGGCTCAGGGTCTCCTCTTCACACGGCTGCAGTCAGGTGTTGGGTGAGGGAACAGAGGTTAAGTAACTTTCTGCAAAACAGCCAGTGAGTGGCTTCTGCCTTCCCACAACACCATGGGTGAGTATCAAGTCAGCAGCTGGCCAGGAAATGGAAATCTGTCTTTTAGGCCATTGCTTTTCAAGTCACATGTACTCCATCTTTCCCGATCCCTGGAGAGCTTGAAGCTTTTGGCCCTCACAGTTGTCCTATAAAGGTGTTTCCAAACTGTAATGAAGTATCAACAGAAACAAGAGTGAAGAAACCTTTAAACCTGCATAATGACATATTAACAGGAGCCAAGGAACCAGTGGGAAGGAAAGGAGGACACTTTTCCTCTGGCCCTGAGTCCAGTTTTTTTCCTGAAGCCAAGAGAAGTGAATGCTGTCTCACTGCTCTAGGCCATCTGTAAGAAGGTAGACAACACTTACCTTCAAATGCACTGCAGTGGAACCACACATAAATAACAGTAGTCTTCTTTGAACCTAAAATAGAGTGGAAATAACCAATGACAATCCTGGAGGAAGTCACAGGTAAATCCTGGAGACCAGCAGTGCTGAGCTGAGCCAGAGGGTCAGTCTCACTGAAGAGTCAAGCCAGCCTCCGTCAGGAACTGATCTTCTAAAGATCAAATACCAGAGTCTCTACTGCTCCTTGGCAGCCCATTATGGCTTTTAATCACATCATAAAGCATTATATACATGATGGCCAGGCGCAGTAGCTTACACCTGTAATCCCAGCACTTTGGGAGGCCAAGGTGGGCGAATCACAAGGTCAGAAGTTCAAGACCGGTTTGGCCAAGATGGTGAAACCCCGTTTCTACTAAAAATACAAAAATTAGCCAGGCGTGGTGGCAGGCACCTGTAATCCCAGCTACTTGGGAGGCTGAGGCAGAGGAACCCGGGGAGGGGGCAGGGGGATGGAGGTCGCAGTGAGCCAAGATCACACCGCTGCACTCCAGCCTGGGAGACACAGCATGACTCTGTCTCAAAAAAAAAAAAAAAAAAATTTATATATATATATGCGTGTGTATATATATGTGTATGTATGTGTGTGTATATAGGTGTATATGTGTATATGTGTGTATGTATATACACACACGCACACACAAACGTAAACTTCTGAGTCTCAGGACCACAGATCTTTGAAAGGGGTGTAAACGCCCATCTCCTTAGGCATGTAGAATATTTCTTGCTTCTCTTATGTTGGCATTGCAGGCCATTGAAAAAAAAAGTGCGTAGCCCCCACGTAATGGTGCTTGTGTTAGCAGGATGTACCCTTTACCTTTCTCTACAATAAACATTCCTAACCCATGTGTAAGTCTCCCTGATGTAGTTACCAAATCAATCACCAGTAAAAAGTAACTTCTCATTCTGAGTTACCAAACACATTAAGTTTGCTAACTTTTTGTTAAATTATCCAATATTAAGTTTTTACTCTAGTAACTATTCACAGTTGCTTCACATACTTTGGAAATAATGGCCTTTCATTTCACAAAGCCTTTCCCAGTCATCAATAAGCACCTTCCAGTCATCGGGGGCATTAGTCGGCACCTGCTCACATATTCGGTGTGTTGTGCTGTCTATCATGGCTTTAGCTCACCATCACAGATAAGCCTTTCTCCCAGACTTACAGCTAGAGAGAAGCACATTTCCAGGACCATGAGCACCCTGAGGACAGAGTCTGTTTTTTCCACCTTGTCGCAGCACGAGGCTTGTGGGAAGAAGGTAAGGAAAGAAAATTTCAGAAATATTTAGGAATTACAGGCCAAAACAACATTTCCAGGTGGGCCAGTTTTTTAACTGCAATATTCTAAACATGGGAACCTGCACATAAGTGTAAAAATCCCTATCATTTAGCCCATGCTTTAAAATAGCTACTTGATTCAGTGGGCAGGTTCCTGATGAGAAGAGGTAACTATGGCCAACAAGCCAAATCTGGCCCACAAGCAGGCTTGTTGGAAAAAAGATGCAACAGAAATCACATGTGGTCCACAAAGCCTAAAACATTTGCTGACCCTTTACAGAAAAAGTATGCCAATCCCTGCTCAATGTGTTGAAACATTTCTGTAGTACTTATTCAAGTAATGGTCAAATAATGGAATGGCGATGTAACAGCTCCCATCAGACCTGACCCTCCTAGAGATAAAACTATAAACTCCAGATGTATGTAGTTAGGTAAGTGGGTAGATAGAACAACCTACCACAAAAAACAATTCCATTAGCATAGAGATTTTATCACCCTTGTAATAATTATTAAAACAACTAGACAAAAAAAGTAAATTCTTTAGATGACCTGAACAAAACTGTCAAAAACATTGACTTAATTGATACTTTTTAGAGTACTTGCTCTACAGCAGCAGAATGTTTACTATGAAAACCATATGCTAGGTGATAAATCTCATTACATCTAAAAGGACTGAATGCATACACAAAACCTTCTCTCACCACAATGGAATTAAATTCAAACTCAACAAAATATTTTGGAAAACCACAAATATTTAGAAATTAAACACTTCTGGTTGGGCGCAGTGGCTCATGCCTGTAATCCCAGCACTCTGGGAGGCCGAGGCGGACGGATCACGAGGTCAGGAGATTGAGACCATCCTGGCTAACATGGTGAAACCTCGTCTCTACTAAAAGTACAAAAAATTAGCTGGGTGTGGTGGCGGGTGCCTGTAGTCCCAGCTACTTGGGATGCTGAGGCAGGAGAATGGTGTGAACCTGAGAGGCAGAGCTTGCAGTGAGTCGAGATCATGCCACTGTACTCCAGCCTGGGCAACAGTGCAAGACTCTATCTCAAAAAAAAAAAAAAAGAAAGAAATTAAACACTTCTAAAATAGCTCATGGATCAAAGAAGACATCACAAAATGAATTGGAAAATATTTTGAAAACAAAAATAAAACTCAAAATTTATAGGATACTGCTAAAGTAGTGCTTAAAAGTCATTTTATACCTTTAAATGCTTACAGAAAAAATGAAAGGCCTAAAATTGACCTAAATTTTTACCTTAGAAGACTATAAAAAGAGCCAAGTAAACCCAGAGAACATAGAGGAAAGGAATCATAAAAGGACAAATGAACAAAACAGAATAGAGAAAACTAACAAAGTCAAAAGCTGATTTTTGAGAAGATCAGCAGAACTGATACACACCTCATTAGACTGATCAAGGAAAGACACGACCGACTGCCCATACGGGCAGTGAAAAAACTGTGGTCATCACTACAGATCCTATGGATATGAAGACGCCAACCAATCAGAAAGGAAAAGGGGGGTATTACTAAAGAGCCTACAAATATTAAAGGGATAAAAAGAATACCAACTTATGCCAACAAATTTACCACCACAGATAAAATGGAAAATTTCTTTGAAGACACAAATAGACAAAGCTCATTCAACAAGAAAAAGAACTTGATATTCACTTAAGAAATTAAATTTAGTATTTTTTCACAAGAAAAACTCCAGGCCTAGATGGTTTCCCTGGGAAACTGTATCAAACATTTGAAGAAGAAATAACACCAATCATGTATAACCTCTATGAAAAAGAGGAAGGGGGGATACTTCCAATCCCTTTTAAGGGGCCAGGATAACTCTAATACCAAAACCTTACAAAGTCATTACCAAAAAAGAAAATGAGAGGTAAATATATCTCATGAACATCAATGCAAAAAAACAAAAACAAAAACAAACAAACAAAAACTTCCATTTTTAGCAACCTGAATCCAGCAATACACAAATAGGATAATATGACATGACCAAGTAGGGTTTATCCCTGGAATGCAAGGATAGTTAAATATTTGAAAGCCAATCTAATTTATAATAGCAGAATAGAGGAGAAACCCCATATGATCATTTCAATAGATACAGGAAAAAAGCAGACAGGAATAAAAGGGAACATACTCAACCTGATAAAGGTCATGTATGAAAAACTTAAAGCTCAGTGAAATACTAGAGCTTTTACCCAAATATTGAGAACAAAGCAAGGTGCCGATCCATACTACTGTTCTATACTGTTCTTGGAGTCCCAGTCATTGCAGTAAGGCAAAAATGAAGGGAGAAGGCAGGCAGGCATACAAACAGATAAAGCATAAAGGTAGGAAAGAAGTAAAACTGTTTTTAGATGAGACTTTTTACATAGAAAGTTCTAAGAAATCTAGAAAACTACTGGAATAAGCTCACAAGACTGCAGAATACAAGGTTAGTATCCAAAAGTCAACTGTATTTTATATATTAACATGTTTTTGAGAGAGAGTCTTGCTCTGTCACCCAGGCTGGAGTGCAGTGGCACAGTCATGGCTCACTGCAGCCTTAAACTCCCAGGCTCAAGTGATCCTCCCACTTCAGTTTCCCGAGTAGCTGGGACCACAGGCACACGCCACCTCATCCAGCTAATTTTTTTTTTTTTTTTAATTTTGTAGAGACCCACCTTGGCCTCCCAGAGTGCTGGGAATAAAGGTGTGAGGCACAACACCTGGCCAGAAAACAAAATGTTTTTGCAACAGCAACTTCATTCATAATATTGTGAGATAACTTTTGAAAAGATATGTAAGACCCCTACGCTAAAAGTCTCAAAACCTTGCTGAAATTAATGATTTGAATAAACGGAAAAATATACTATATTCATGTATTAGAAGACTCAATACTAACATTTTAATTCTGCCTATTCATTTACAGATTTGATACAATACCATCCCAGCAGACAGCCACACAACAACCTAACCCAATGTTTTAAGTAGGTAAAGGACTTGAATAAACATTTTTCCAAAGAAGATACACAGATGGCCAATAAGCACATAAAGAGATATTCAACACTAGTCATTAGGGAAATGAAAATCAAACCCACAACGAGGTACTTCACACCTACTAGGATGGCTGTAATATGTTTTAAAATTTTTATCAGAAAGTAAGTGTTGGGCCGGGCATGGTGGCTCACGCCTGTATTCCCAGCACTTTGGGAGGCCAAGGCTGGTGGATCACGATGTCAGGAGTTCAAGACATGCCTGGCCAAGATGGTGAAACAAAATACAAAAAATTAGCGTGGCGTGGTGGCAGGTGCGTGTAACCCCAGCTAGTTGGGAGGCTGAGGCAGAGAATTGCTTGAACCCAGGAAGTGGAGGTGGCAGTGAGCAGAGATTGCACCATTGCACTCCAGCCTTGGTGACAGAGCGAGACTCCATCTCAAAGAAAAGAAAGTAAGTGTTGGGAGAAGTGGAGGAATTGGAACCTTCATACACTGCTAGTGGAATGTAAAATGACACAGCTGCTATGGACGACAGTTTGGCAGTTCCTCAAAAAGTTAAATTACCATATTGAATTGAAATTACCATACAGAATTACCATATGGTCCAGCAACTCCACTGCTATATAGACACCCAAAAGAATTGAGAACAAGGACTCAAATATTTGACCACCTATGTTCTTAGCAATATTATTCCCCACCTTAGTAACCAAAAGGTGGATGCAACTCAAGTATCCACCAACAGATGAACAGATAAACAAAATGTGTAATATACACACAATGAAATATTATCCACCCTCAGAAAAGAATGAGATTCTGATACATGCTGCAACAGGTAAACCTGGAAAACATGCTAAGTGAAAAAAGCCAGACAAAAAAGACCACATATTTTATGATTAATTTATATTGAAATATCCAGAATAGATGAATCCATAGAGACAGAATAGAGGTTATTAGAGGCTAGGAGTAGTGGGGGAATGGGAAGTTACTGTTTAATGAGTACAGAAATTGAGATGAAAAAGTTTAAAAACTAGCTAGTGGTGATGGTTACACAACACTGTGAATGTACTTAATGGAACTCAAATGATATACTTTAAAATGGCTAACGTGGCACATTTTACGTGTACATTTTTGTATCTGATATCCCAGGTTTCTTAGAAGAGACTAGCAATATTGAGATGGATTTTATATAAGCATAAGAGCTAATACCATAGAGCTAATTCTACACTTTACAGAGAAATACAAAGTAACTATAATACTGAAAGCAATCTTGGAGATGAACAAAGTTGGAAAGCTACATTCATCAAGACAGTGTGGAACTGGCACGAGGATGAACCAAGCAGCGTAACAACAAAGATTGCTCAGAAATAGAGCCCCACTTCTATGATGACCACCTTTTCAACAAAGGCCCTAAAGCAATCCAATGGGGAGGGAAAGTCTTTTTAACAAATAGTGCTGCAATGCCCATACAGAAGAAGAATCAGAAACCTGACCACTGTCACACACCACACATAAAAACTGAGATGGATCTTTACTTGTAAGAGCTAATACCGTACAGCATTTGGTGAGAAACACTGAAAAAAATATCTTCATGATGTTGGGTAGGCACAGGTTTCTTGGGTCACTGAAAGCAGTAACAAGAGAATTGTATCTCCTCAAAATTAAAAGCTTCTGCTAATCAGAGGACACCATAAAGAAAACGATTAGGCAAGCCCCAAATTAAAAAAACAATTTACAAAACATATCTGACAATGGACTAGTGTCCAGGGCAAAGAATTCCTGTAACTCAGCAATAAAAACGACAATACCTCCATACAATATTATTCAGTGAGAAAATAAATTGGTTATCAAACTGTGAAAAGATACAAAAGAACCTTAAGTGCGTATTATTAGTAAGCAGCCAATGTGAAAAGGCTACATGCTGTATGATTTTATGTGACATTCTGGAAAAGGCCATAGTGTGAAAACAGTAAGATCATCAGTGGTTGCCTGAGATTCAGAGAGGGAAGGAGGGACCAATAGGTGGAGCACAGCAGTTTTCAGGGGAGTGAGACTGTTCTGTATGATACTATAATGGTGGATATTTGTCATTACGCATTTGTCAAAACCCACAGAATATACAACACAATGAATGAAGCCTAATGTAAACCATGGGCTTGAGTGAATAATGTGTCAACATTGGCTCATCAATTGTATCAAATCTATCACACTAATGGCAGATGTTAATAAAAGGCAAGTGAGGGGTGAGGTGGAAGAAGAGGAAAACTCTTTGTGCTTCCCATGCAGTTTTGCTGTAAATCTGAAACTGCTTCCCTCAAAATCTATTAAAAATGTAGGAAGAAAAGAAAGCAATTCAAAAAAGGACAATCCAGTTTTTCTTCATGGGCAAAAGATGTGTACAGATAATTCATGAAAGGAAATATATATAAATGGCATAAACACATGAAAAGGTACTTAAATCATTAGTCATCAGGAAAATGCAGAATGAAACGGTAAGACACCATTACTCACCAGAATGGCTAAACTTAAAAAGACTGACAAGACCACCGATTGGTGAGGATGTGGAACTGAGAGTCTCATAATTACTGGTGTTCGTACAAAATGGAATGATCGCATTGAGAAAAGGTCTAGAAGTTTCTTATAAAACTAAGTATGTATACATCTATCATATTACCCAATAGTTCCACTCCTATTTACCCAAGAGAAATAAAAATCCACAGAAAGACTTGCACATGAATGTGCAGAGAAACTTTATTCGTAGTATCCAAAAACTGGAAACAGCCCCACTACCTATACAATAGAATGGACAGATTTTATTCGATTCATACAAGGGAATACTAAGCAATGAAAAGTAACTAATCACCCATTTATGCAGCAATGATGGACGCCTCTCCAAAATGTTATGCTGGGTATGTAGAAGACAAACACAACAGTAGAAATTGTAGGATACCATTTATATGAAATTCTAGAATATGGAAAAGTAATCCAAAATGAAAAAGCAATCAGCACTGGCTATGTCTGGGGATGAAGGATGTGGGGACTGACTAGGAGGAAGGAGCATGAGGGGCTTTCTGGGTTGATGGTAGCGTTCCGTATCTTGAGAGGGGTCTGGGTTACACAGGCGTATGCGTCTGTCAGAACTCAAAAGAATGCACACTTAAGATGTGTGTAAGTTTAAAATAAATTTTACATTAAAAACACAAATACTGCCCTATAATTAACAGTTGTATGCCCACGTATTTAGAAGGAAATGCATCGATGTTACCAGTTTACTCAGAAATGCACCCAGTGCACTGTGAAAGGATGAATGAAGGAATGGGTGAAGGGACAGGCCATGGGAAGATAGGACGCTCCAAGGCAGGTCGAGTAAAATGACAGACATATACATTTATACCCTAGAAATAATTTTTTTTTTTTTTTTTTTTGAGATGGAGTCTCGCTCTGTCACCCAGGCTGGAGTGCTGTGGCCGGATCTCAGCTCACTGCAAGCTCCGCCTCCCGGGTTCACGCCATTCTCCTGCCTCAGCCTCCCGGGTAGCTGGGACTACAGGCGCCCGCCAAATCGCCCGGCTAGTTTTTTGTATTTTTTAGTAGAGACGGGGTTTCACCGTGTTAGCCAGGATGGTCTCGATCTCCTGACCTCATGATCCGCCCGTCTCGGCCTCCCAAAGTGCTGGGATTACAGGCTTGAGCCACCGCGCCCGGCTACCTAGAAATAATTTCAACATTGCTGTATGTTTGAAATGTGGGACCAATCGTTTAAATCAATAGAATTTAAGTAGTTTAAATGCTAACATGACAGTCCTACAACAGGACCAGCAGTTGTACTTTATTTTTTTATTTTTTATTTTTATGAGACGGAGTTTCTCGTTGCCCAAGCTGCAGTGCAATGGTGCAATCTCAGCTCACTGCAACCCCCACCTCCCGGGTTCAAGCAATTCTCCTGCCTCAGCCTCCTGAGTAGCTGGGACTACAGGCACGTGCCCCCACACCTGGCTAATTTTTGTATTTTTAGTAGAGACAGGGCTTTGCCATTTTGGCCAGGCTGCTCTCAAACTCCTGACCTCAGGTGATCCACCCGCCTTGGCCTCCCCAAGTGCTGGGATTACAGGCGTGAGCCACTGTGCCCAGCCTGTACTCTTTCATAAACATGAAGACAGATGAAGAAAGGTAAAACAGTTTGCCTAAGCTGTGATTTCTAAGTGGCCCTCTTCAGTTTGTCACAGCATTCATTCATGAGAAAACTATGGAATTCCTGTTGTGTGCTATGTTCTCAAGAGGCTGCAGTCCGGTGTGGGAGGCAGAGCAGTGGCCAGCACACAGCATGGTGAGGCGACAGAACATGGGGGCTCTAATAGGAGGTGGGCAGGGCACACAGCCAGGCGCTGGTGCTCAAACCTAGTGGAAGGCAGAAAGAGCCACGAGTAAGTGGACAGCATTTTACTCCAGGAATAGTTCATTTTTATTGTGTCAAACAGTGGACTCTACATATATTATTTAACTTTTAACATATGCTTAGGAGATGGGCATAACTTTTGCCATTGTATGGTGGGATTAGAGCCTAAAATATTAATAGATAACTTGCTCTCCACTAGTGTGATGGGCAGCCCAGGATTTGCACACCCAGTCTGTTCTAGGATCCAGACCTTGACCTGCTACATTCTCCTTTCTTCTTTTCGGTATCTTCATAACATTCTATTTTTAATTTTTTTTTTTATAGAGATGGGGGTCTTGCTATGTTGCCCAGACTGGTCTTGAACTGGCCTCATGTGATCCTCCCACTTCTGCCTCCCCCAAATGCTGAGATTAAGACGTTAGGCAACACACCCCGCCATCAACATTCTTCTTCACACATTTTTGTAAACCTTGTGGAGCCTTCCACTTCAGTGACGATCCCATCAACAGCTCACATTCACCACCTTGGGTGACCATAAGTCCAAGCCACAACTCAACAGGTAGAGACTCAAAGCAGACATCGTATCTCTGTGTATATAGGAAGACGCATTTTCTACAGCCTCATGCTACCTTCTTAAGTCTCTCCGGTCCCAGGACAATTGTAACATGGAGACGGATGGCTGGAAGAATAGGAGCTTGACAGCCAAAACTCCAGACCTAAAGAGGAATGACCCAAAGAGGAATGCCCCTAGATGACATCTCACTCATCAGCTGCTGCAAAACTGCCTGATCAGTCGTGAACCCCACTTGAGGAGGGACACTGACCGTTAGGTCTCACCCATTCTTAGGACTGTCAGTGTGACCGAAAATGCCACCTGCAGAGCCCAGGAGAGGAGCCCTCACCTTTACCCCCTTTCCCTTCTCCCCAAAGCCCACAGCTCAGTGCCCTCTCCTGAGGAAGCCTCTGATCCCACAGCCAAGCACAAGTTCTAGGCCTGTGGGCACCAACAGGATGGGGCTGTGCAGTCAGGGAGCGCAAGCTCGGTGCAGGTACAGGTGTCTTAGTGCCCTACAGGTCAGGGGCACGACCTATGGAACGAACTGAGCCATTCACAGTGAGGCCTCGCCTGTCCTGGGATCACAGGCACACACAGCTCCCCACAACCACTCCATATACACACACACTTTTAAATTCCCGTGAAAAAATTAACTTTGCATATATGGGCCACATGCCCTTCCATATCCTGCTTAAAGCACCTCAACAGCCCCTAAGTTCCTGTTTAGTCAAAATGACTTGCCCTGGAACTGGGCGCAGGCAGACTGCCCGCGTGAATGTGAGTCTATTCACCCATCTCTAGTCTACAGCCCACACCAGGGCCTGGTCACGCTGCCTCCTGTCTTCTGCGAGCGGGCCCAGCTGGCATACGCAGGTGGCGACCTGGAATCAAGCAGGTGCCTTCTCTCAGGTCACTCTTCCATACCTGCCGAGGAAAACCACAAAAGAACTCCAAGCTGCTTGAGTTAAAGTCTCCATTTCTTTTTATTTTTATTTTTTTTTACAAAAATCCAATGTAAGACCATTGTGCTCGTGACGAAAAGGGGTGGGGTGGATGGACGTGGCATGGATATCAAAGCTTCCCTCCTCCAAACTAGGAGCTCCCCACTCGGTCCGGCGCAGCTCCCAGAAAGATCCCATCGTTCTGGACAGGACCCCAGCTGGTGAGCTATGACCTGAGGCACAGTCCACACGGAGGAGCACTGCCCAGGGAGCCAGCGCTCACAGCGGCCTGCGGAGCCCTGGGATGGCATTAAAGTAGGACAGCCCAAACCGGAGCAGCAAGCCGGCCACCCAGAGAACAAGGCGGTCCTGCACCCTGCGAGCCAGGACGAGGTGGCCATGGGCAGCTCACAGACAGCCAAGGAGACCCGGGGTCTGTGGCGCTGCTTTCCCATCTCGCATGAGTCACAGGTCAATGGCTTTCCCGTGGTGACAATCACCTGACCAGTGACACCGCGGCCGCCTTGCTGCCTCTCACCAACTTGGGCGTGCCCCTCCGAAACTGTCTGCAGTCCTTCAAGCCAGTGTTCCTTTCAGGGTCAACGAGGGCTGTCCTTGCTGGAAGCGCCGGCACCACAGCCCTCCCTGCAGCACGTTTTGGTGTCAGACCACTCAGCCCTTCTTGGATCCACCAGTGACATTCGGGGCCCGACAACCTGGCTCCACTAAAGGGACAGGCCCCTGACCCCACCACACAGACGACCTTTGCTCACCAAGTCCCTCTAAAGGGGGTCCCAGCACACAGACGGCCCCGGCCCACCGAGTCCCACTAAAGTCTGTATATGAGTTCCTCACATTAAAATAAACCAGATAAAATAGCAGCCACAATACAGCGCCACACACCACTCTGGCTCCCCGAGGCAAGAAGGCTACTGCTAAAAGGAATACAAGTCAGGAGTCAGGGAGAGCGCAACTAGAAAGTTCTGAGGCAGAGCATCCGACCCCCGACTGCTGGGAACAAAACCACACTTCCTAGGTCGCTGCCTCAGCGGGGGAGCTACAGGCTGTTGCCAGGGGGAACCTCTGGAAACACAGTCCTGGCAGTAGCCAGGTCCGCTTTGCCAATGGGGAGAGTTCCCTTAAGCCGAGCTAGCCCTACAGGTGGGTGGGAGCTACCAAAAGAGCCCAGCTTCAAAACAATACTTAAAGAGGACCCATGTGGTACAGGCAGGTCAGAGGAGAACGTATTCCGAGAAATAGAAGCACAGGATGCCAAGGTCTAGGGAAGACGAAACTGGCTTAAGGCATGTGCATGACCAGGACAGACCTGAGCTTTTGTTCAGTTGCTAGAAACCTTCGAGTCAACTCCACTTCAAGAAAGTAGGGTTCAAGAAAAACAGATTCATGGGCTAAATCCCTGACCAATTCCACTCACACCCTCCTAGGTTCCCCTACTGCCACTATGACCCAAAAAATTAGCTTATTTCCGTTTCAGCCCAGGGAACAGAATCCTAAGCAGGGAGTGGAAAGTGGTAACTCGGGCTGTGAATGCCTGTTAAGATTCGAAGGCTGGATGTGAGCTTACACAACAAATCACGGCCTCCCATTGTTCTAGCACATACCAAACCTCAGGGGGTCCTACAGCCAAGCCGACATTAGGGGTCCAAAAACCACAGATAACACAGGATGGGGCTCCAGACAGAGGCAGGGGGAAGGTGAATTTCACCAAGGAATTATCCCAAGGCAGGCGCCTTGCTGTAAAACTTCCCGGCCAGCCGGGTGGGGTCCTCGAAGGACACTGGCTTGCTCTACACCAGGGAGAGGAGGCTGACCTGCAAACCACGTCAGACCACAGCAGACGTGCACCCTGCTGATTTCCTGTCCAATCCGAGAGAGCACTTCAGAAAAGCCTGAGGCCCACAGCACGTATGTTTCAACAGAAGAACAAGACAGAAAGAGCCATCTGGGAGTAGCATCTTCAGGTCCTATTCTTTCTCACTCTTTGCTTCCTCATTCTCTCTCAAACAAGGGAGAAATGGGAGAGCAGGGATATGGACTGAGGCAAGCCTGGCCTAAAGATAAATCCTCAAAAATCACTGGCCCCAGCAGCAAGAAGCTGAGCAGCCCACCAGGGTCAGGCGCTCCCAGGGATTCACTGGGAAGAGAATGTGAGTTACAGGTTGCTGACTGGCAACAGAAAGGGTACGGAAGAGACCCACAGGTCTTATCTCGTCCAGGCCCGTAACAGGGCCAAGTTCATCCCTTTCTGGTTTCTGCACACAGATGGCGCTGGGGAGGATGGGAGATGATCTTTAAGTATAAGCCAGTGACACAAGGCCAGGACCCACCTCCGCCAGAATACAGAACAAAGGAGCCTGCCCGGTCCCTCCCTTAGAGAGGCAAAACTCACACTCCCCCAGCCAAAAATATATATGTATGCGGGTGTGTGTGCATATATTTATACACACACACATATATATAAATAAGCCTTGAATGGCAATTCTGAAACTTTCTCTTTTTAAATAATCATAATAGTTGTTATTGAATTTAAAAACCACAAACTAGCTGTCCTGGGCGTATGAACGGTGTGAGTGACTCTGCAGAGTCTCCACGGTCCTCAGTGTAAGCTATCAGTCAGTGCCCTGTGTGGGGAACCCCGGGGCCTCCGCCCAGGGCTCCAGGCCCAGTGTGGCCGACTTGAAGATAAAGGCAGCGGTTTCCTTCCACTCTTCATGCTGCCCCTCCCAGCAGAGGGTCTGGGCCACCCACCCAGCAGATGTCCCCAAGGTCCTGCAATGCCTAGGAACCTTGGGAGCCACCTTCCTCCCTCTGCCCGTCCTCTTCCCAGACCTTGCGCTGCCCCTAGATGAACTTGAAGCACTTGGTCTTGTCATGAGGCAGGCGTGTCTTGAAGAGCACGGAGTCCACCCTGAACTGCGTGTACAGGAGGGGCATGTAGCCGTACACCTTCACAAAGAAGTTGATGCACTTGTGCCGCTCGTGGAAGTGGGAGTCATCGTGCGACAGAGCCTGAGGGCATCCTGGGCATCGGAATGTCCACCGTGAGGTCACCTGGAAATGGAAGAGAGACACAGAGTGGGACTCCCAGCTAATACCAACAGAACCCTTGCAGCTGAGCCGATCCCACAACCCCCATGTCCAGGGTGAAGATGCTGATCCCCCAGAGGCAACAACCCTGCAGAGTGTGGCAGGAGCCAGAGCCCCGCCCCAGGCCTCCTGCCTACCCGATGTCTCCAGAACATCGTCACGTATTCTGTCCAGACGGCCTGCACTTCTCAGATGCCACAAGCCTTAACGTGTGTAGTGTCAGCTGTCTCAGTAAGTCTACTCCTAGTATGTACTTGGTTGCAGAGCCATAGTTAGGTACCCAGTTGTTTGTTTCATCAATGTTTTGAATCAAAATACTGAAGACTACCCAAAGAGGGGCTAGTCAGATGCTTAACTATATTTAAAGCCATAGGAAAGTGGCCATACTACCGTCTAGTCATATTGTTATTAATGAAGAGGGGGACAGCTGCGTTACAACGTGGCAGGCCGAATGGCATAAAAATCCATCAGAACACCTGAACACGCAAGATGAAATACAGAAACCCTCTTTAAATACAGGGCTGAGCCTGTAATAAGAAATGAAATCACCTGGTGATTAATCCCAGCACTTTGGGAGGCCAAGGCAGGAAGATCGCTTGAGCCCAGGAGTTCAAAAACAGCCTGGGCAACAAAGCAAAACCTCATCTCCACAAAAGATAAAAATATTAGCAGGGTGAGGCAGCAGGCCAGTTATTTGGTGTAGTCCCAGCTACTTGGGAGGCTGAGACGGGAGGCTGCTTGAGCCCAGGAGTTTGAGGCTGCAGTGAGCTATGATGGCGCCACTGCACTACAGTCTGGGGGACAGTGAGAGCCTGTCACTCACTCACATACACACATGCACGCATGAATAAACAATGAAAAATGAATGAGTGAATGAAAGAATGAACGAAATCCTCAGAGGCCAATGAAAAAGCAAATCCTGCAAGATAGCCATGAACTTGGGTTTTCAATGGGCTGAAGAAGCGACACCTGCAAAGCGGGCTTTGGAAACACTGGCTCCACGGAAGGGAGGATGGAGGGGAGCAGGGAGGGGAGGACGCCACACAAAGAAACATGGGGAAGAAATGTCTTTAAATTTGTCTTCTACTTCCTTAATTTTCTTTTCACCTAAGTCTGATCTTTTTTTGCCATTTTCACAGAGATTTTAATAACTATGATTTTCATTTTCAGTAGTTCCATTTAGGGCTTTCCAATCTGTTCTTTTTGGAGTGATTTGTTGCTTTTTTATGTTTTCAGGTTAGTCATTTTAAGCCTACTTGTTTTAGAGTCTACCTAATGGCTTTATTACTTGAAATCCTAGGCCGGGCGCGGTGGCTCATGCCTGTAATCCCAGCACTTTGGGAGACCGAGGCAGGCGGATCACAAGATCAGGAGATCGAGACCACCCTGGCTAACACAGTGAATCTCCGTCTCTACTAAAAATACAAAAACTTAGCTGGGCATGGTGGCGGGCGCCTGTAGTCCCAGCTACTCAGAAGACTGAGGCAGGAGAATGGTGTGAACCCAGGAGGCGGAGGTTGCAGTGAGCCGAGATCGCACCATTGCACTCCGGCCTGGGCGACAGAGCCAGACTTTGTCTCAAAAAAAGAAAAAAAAAAAAAAGAAATCCTTGGAGAACTATAACCTGTTTATTATGTGTGTTCGCTCTTGCTCATGATCAGCTGTTTCCTTGGTGGCTAACCGGTAATTTTACATTTTAAGCTCATCTTCAATGAGGCTTTTCCTGTGCATGTCCTATGTGGCCTGAGGTGAAGAAATTTCTTTTTCTTAAGTGGGAACTTCCTCTGCTGAGAGTAATTTCCTCTTATAACAGATTTTTGGTTTTATTCTGTCAAACAGTCCAAGGGTATCAATGACTGGGTCTAGTTTTCTTTTTTTATTTTCTCCCTGGGGACTCCCTATATTGCCCAGGCTGGTCTGGACTCCTGGTCTCAAGAAATCGTCCTGCCTCAGCCTCTCAACGTGCTGGGATTACAGACTTGAGCCACCTCATGTGGCCCTGGGTCTAGATTTCATACAGAATGAGTACCTAAGCCCATGGAGGCTCAAAAGACTATTTAACATTCTCAACCTACAGTTCGCGCCCCCGCCCCGTCAGAGTCCAGGTTAAAATAAACAAGGTGCATGTCATCTCCCTGGGGCAACAGGTAGGAGATCTCCATTCTAATTCTCCGCCCTTAACAGGCTCTTCACTCCTTCACATGAGTGATAAAACCCAAGCCTCTAGACAGCTAAGGTGAGAGCAGCCCCCCATGACGGCCTCAGTGACGCCCCCATGCTTGCCACCCTAAGTTTTAGTCCTCCCGTCTGCTTCCTTTCTGGCAATTCTCTTACCTTTTTATTAGCTCAACTATACACTGAAAAAAGACGTTTGTTACTTATAGTGATCAGGTTTTCAAATTACCTAGTCCACTATATTACAAAAACTGAGAACATTTACTGTGAAGTTTTTTTTGTTTTTTTTGTTTTTTTGTTTTTTTTTTTTTAGACGGAGTCTCGCTCTGTAGCCCAGGCTGGAGTGCAGTGCGGTGATCTCAGCTGACTACGAGCTCCGCCTCCCAGATTCACACCATTCTCCTGCCTCAGCCTCCCAGCCTCCCGAGTAGCTGGGACTACAGGAGCCTGCCACCACGCCCGGCTAATTTTTTGTATTTTTAGTAGAGACAGGGTTTCACTGTGTTAGCCAGGATGGTCTCGATCTCCTGACCTCATGATCCGCCCGCCTCAGCCTCCATATTGGGATTACAGGTGTGAGCCATACGGCCCAGCCTACTGTCAAGTTTTTAAAAAGCAGACTGCAAATCAAGTATATACATTTAAAATACAAAAATAAGGCCAGGTGTGGTGGTTCCCACCTGCAATCCCAGCACTTTGGGAGGCCAAGGTGGGCGGATCACTTGAGCTCAGTTTGAGACCAGCCTGGCCAACATAGCGAGACCCCGTTTCTACTAAAAATGCGAAAAAATTAGCTGGGCATGGTGGCACATGCCTGTAATCCCAGCTACTATGGAGGCTAAAGCAGGAAAATCACTTGAACCTGGGAGGCAGAGGTTGCAGTGAGCTGAGATCATGCCACTGCACTGCAGCCTGGGTGACAGAGCGGGACTCCATCTCAAAAAAAAAAAAAGAAAGAAAAAATATGTATATATGTATTTTTACACACGTATGTGTGTGTGTGTATATATATGTATGGATAAATAAATAAGTCCCCACAATAGACAGGATACCAGAGAACCAAAAGAAGCCAAAAGTTTTAGTACTTTTGATTTCTTTCTGCATGTCTCTTTTCCCAAATAATTTTTAAATTTCTATTACAAATTAAGGGGAAAATTTTTAATTGAAAGACACATCCCATAACTTAATAGCAGAAGAGTAATCATTGTGTACGGCCAGTATTCGCCGTCCAAGCCCAGGTCCCAGAGTTTAAACTGGGAGGAGACACAGGCCAGTGCTCGAAGGGTGGCTCACCTCAGAACCTAGTCTCTGGGCAGTCATGACCTCCACAGCTCCCCACTCCAGGTCCCACCTGTCTCCTCACTTCCCCCCTCACTCACTGGCTGCTCCCTTAGAACCCTTTGGGGTCATGTCAACACCGAGTTACTGCTCTTCCCATGGTTCTCCCTGGAACAGGATGTGGGGGTCAGGAATCTGGGGAAGGACGTTCTCAAACAGCATCTATGTCCAGTATTCCATGGGGCTCTCACTGGATCTAAAAACCCTTCTCCTCACCCCAGACACCAGAATCCAGCCCCAGGAGAAATGCCCTTTAACCTGCATATTATTTCATGTGACACAAAAAGTGTCTTTACTGTTGTTTTCACGGAAGCAGTGGTTTCCAAATGTTTTTAATCATGTAATCCATCAGTAAAAAAACTTTTAAGCCGGGTGCGGTGGCTCACACCTGTAATCCCAGCAGTTCGGGAGGCCGAGGAGGGCGGATCACAAGGTCAAGAGATCGAGACCAGCCTGGCCAACATGGTGAAACCCCGTCTCTACTAAAAATACAAAAATTAGCTGGGCGTGGTGGCACATGCCTATAGTCCCAGCTACTCAGGGGGCTGAGGCAGGAAAATCGCTTGAACCCGGGAGACAGAGGTTGCAGTGAGCCAAGATTGTGCCACTGCACTCCAGCCTAGCACCTGAGACTTCATCTCAAAAAAAAACAAAAAAAAAACAAAAAAACCACTTAAGACTGCATCCCCAATATATTTGTAAATATATAACTGTTGCATAATAAAACATGCAAAAAAATTAAAAAGAATGAAACAACTATAATATAAACTGAAGTCTGGACATTTACTTATTTAACCAGTATCATGGATCACAGTTTACATGGAAGATTCCAGGTAACTCAGTCTAAGAGAAATATTCGTTTTATGCTTAGTAACAATGAAGAAAATCCTCAATAGATGCCAAGAACCTGTATTACCCCAGAGAACCAAGACGTTCACCTGCATTTCGGCTTCCTTACCACCTAAGCCATCTGTTTTCTCAAAACTTTACGGGTGATTTTTTAATCTCTTATCCTGAATGAAGCCTATTTACATTCTGTGTTCTCCTTGCAAAAGTAGTACATTATTCAAAGCAATAATATTACATTAACTCCCCATTTCTTTAGTCAATGTCATTAAGATATTAACATTACTGAAAGAACACTGCCAATCATACAAAGCAGTCAGACCTCCCTAATTCAACAGGGAATAGTCTGACAGTAAAAATTGGAGGTATTTAAAGCACAACAAAAAAATTACTATTTTTGAACATACAATAGTACATACACCTGACACCATTAAAATCAGGTAAATAAAATATTTAATTCAAACTGGTTCTTTATTATGAAGTAAATCACTAGATTCATAAGTTGAAGGAATTACTAAGAGTTTGAAAACACACTTAATTTCAGCCTTTGAATTTGAAAACTCATCCCAATCTTGACTTCTTCATATATTCTAGAAAGATGAAGAAAATTCAGAGAGAATACTCAGTTTTGAAGTTTTCACTTGGTAAGAATCATGTGCACCATGTCCACATTACTTCTACCTGCACTGAAGAGATGCCTTAGCTAGTGAAACACTGGCCTAATAATGCAGTAGACAAATACACTTTACAAAGATGAAAAATCCCCCATGTCTGTGCCTGCTCAGGTAACGGATGCTACTATTAGGTACCTAATCACTCAGATACTTTAAATTTTCATTGACCATGTCTTCTGGTCTACTAGAGAGGCATAAATTGATGCATATATCTTGACTCAAATCCAGTCCCTGGCTACATAAGAAAGGAAATATAAGGAATAGAAAATTGCGCCCAATGTTAATTGCTTTCTAAAACCTTTGCCTCCCTACCTCAAAGTCTACAAAGCCTTTTCACTGTTTAATATGAGACCTACCACTGTACCTGGAAAACATACTATTTTTATATAAGTACTTGTGACTATTATTTTTCACAGTTAAAAAATTGATACAGGCCGGGCGTGGTGGCTCAACCCTGTAATCCCAGCACTTTGGGAGGCCGAGACGGGCGGATCACGAGGTCAGGAGATCGAGACCATCCTGGCTAACACGGTGAAACCCCATCTCTACTAAAAAATACAAAAAACTAGCCGGGCGAGGTGGCGGGCGCCTGTAGTCCCAGCTACTCGGGAGGCTGAGGCAGGAGAATGGCATGAACCCGGGAGGCGGAGCTTGCAGTGAGCCGAGATCCAGCCACTGCACTCAGCCTGGGCAACAGAGCAAGACTCCGTCTCAAAAAAAAAAAAATTGATACATTATTTTGCTAATTATTCTTCTCTTGTGAGGCTTTAGCAGAAGTCTCGGACAGAAGAAACCCTGGGACAATCAGGAGTGACGTGCTACCCAGGAGCCACAGTTAGCCTCCAAATACATTTCTAGCTTTGTTATGCTTTGCTGCATGGAACCAGCGTCCTCTGGTGGCCACTCTGCTTAGCACTCAAGTTACGACTTATTTCTCACTAAGAATGCCCAGGCTGGAGTGCAGTAGCTGTTCAGACACGCCCATGGAACATTCAGCCTTGAACTTCTGGATTCAAGCAATCCTCCTGCCTCAGCCTCCTGAGTAGCTGAGACTACCAGGCGTGTGCCACTACACCTGGCTTCTAAACATATTTCATTATCGTTATTAGTATATGCTGGTGGGTACGTAGTCTAGAACCAATTATTATTATTAATTTTTTTTTTGAGATGGAGTCTCACTTAGTCACCCAGGCTGGAGTGCAGTGGCACAATCTCAGCTCACTGCCATCTCTGCCTCCTGGGTTCAAGTGATTCTCCTGCCTCAGCCTTCTGAGTAGCTGGGATCACAGGCACATGCCATCACGCCTAGCTAGTGTAGTGTAGTGTTGTGTGTGTGTGTGTGTGTGTGTGTGTGTTTTCTTTTTGAGACTAAGTCTCGCTCTGTCACCCAGGCTGGAGTGTGGTGGCATCATCTCGGCTCACTGCAACCTCTGCCTCCCAGGTTCAAGTGATTCTCCTGCCTCGGCCTCCTGAGTAGCTGAGACTATAGGCGCGTGCCACCACGTCCAGCTAACTTTTGGTATTTTTAGTGGAAACAGGGTTTCACCGTGTTAGCCAGGATGGTCTCGATCTGCTGACCTCATGATCCACCTGTCTCAGCCCCCCAAAATGCTGGGATTATAGGCGTGAGCCACTGCGCCCAGCCTAATTTGTATATTTTTTAGTAGAGTCGGGGTTTCGCCGTGTTGACCAGGCTGGTCATGAACTCGTGACCTCAAGTGATCCACCTGCCTAGGCCTCCAAAAGTGCTGGGATTACAGGCATGAGCCACCGCGCCAGGCTGAACACAACTATTTACTCATGGCAATGACACCCATGAAGGTAAACTTGTTTCATAAAATTAAGTAATACACCTTTTTGATAATAATGAAAATATGACCTTATTAGTTTGTTGACCCTTCTAAAGACATCAGGTACAAACCTCTTACTGGAATTTAGCATTTTCTTCAATTATGAAACAGACATAAACACAGACATAAGCACAGTCACAAATATTCATTTGAAGTGACAGACTCCACAGTAATACTGGTTCTAATAACGTCCGCTTCTGTAAGGACTGAGCTATCCTAACCCTTACCAGCATGCTCTAACTTGCTGACAGAGCCCTCAAAGATGACAGGAAGGGGGTGGAACCAGGCTTTCTGTGCACTGAGCGTATTTGTTAATAACTCCAAGAAAAAACAGAACAATACCCTCAGAATTTCTAGAATTCACAGTTGTGAGTAGTCCTCACAGTTGATGTATTCATCCACCAGGTCCCGGATGGCCTGGGGCATCACATAAGAATACAGGTAGGCATAATACTGTCAGAGGAATTCTAGAAATTCTGAGGGTATTTTTGGTTGTGAGCAAATAATTTACATAGTACTTATGTGCCAACACTATTCTTAGAGTCTTACATATATTAACTCAGAAATTCTTAAGTTTTTTGTTTGATGGACATCGCCTGTGCCTCTGGCTTGGCAATCTGGTCAAGGCTGTTGACTCCTCAAAATAATGTTTTTAGATATATAAAGTGCAATACACAGGATGACAAAGGAAGCAAGTTTCAGTAAAACACAGTGACACATGCTCTTTTCCTAATGCATTAAATAACAACATCTAGGGGAAAGGGAATAACTGTCGTGAATTCAAAGTGGTAACAAATAGAATCAATACTTTTTGCAGATATTCCAACAAAGGTAATGTGATACGAAGATATCTATGATTTCTACTAGTGACAAATCAGTTACTACAAATACTATTGTGAATTGTAGCCTGTTTCATAATTGAAGGAAATGCTAAATTCCAGTAAGAGATTAATAAAAATAATGATGCAACATCTTTCCCACCCAAGTTCCAAACCTTCTGATTTCTATCCATTGCCCTTAGGAATGAAGGGCCCCTGTCGTAACAACTCATTTAAGCCCACAATCCTTTGATGAGGTAGGTAGTATCACCCCTATCGTATGAATGAGGACTCTGAAGTACAGTGCAGTACGTGCTGCGCTACTGTAAAACAAGTGAAGTAAACATGCGCGCATCCACAGTCCCACCAGCGGCGGGACCTCACCTTGATGGGGGGCTTCCGAGTGATGTGGGAGACAAGGAAGTTCATGGCGATGTCCTCACAGTTGATGTATTCATCCACCATGTCCCGGATGGCCTGGGGCATCACATAAGAATACAGGTAGGCATAATACTGTCAGAGGAAGAAAAAGAACCACATGCTCTGTTAGAAGACACAGGTTGTTGGCTTTCAGCCAAAATATGCATGGATGGAGGGGCTGTTTGTGCGTGGCAGTAACTAGGAGGTATTACTGGCACTTAGGGCTGGGGCCGGGGATTCGAGACATCCTGTCGAGTGGATCTTCTGCAGTGAGGAATTATCCCATTCAAATTGCCATCATCGCCCCCTTTAGTAACAATGTCATATCATCTCCTTGGTACCGCAGCAATTTTGAAATCAATATAAAGATCTGTCAAACTAGGTCAGATGCTGGTTCAGTTGAACACTATTTTATCTCTAACAATGGCCAAAAAAGAAAAAAGATAAGTGAGGGGGAAAAGCCTGGTTATTTTCTCAGATCTCAATAAATCACAGAACCATGAAACACACAATCCCTCGCTGCCTCCTATACAGATTCTTGAGTCTGGTCACTACTCGCTATCGGCCTGGCTACCCCCTGCTCCCAGCCACCTTCATCTCTTGCCTGGATTCTCCACATCAGCTCCTAAATATTCTCCCTGCTGCCATATTCTTCCCTATATGCTAGTCCCAGCACAGCAGGTGACTGTGTTAATACTCAAGCCAACTGAACATGTCACCCCTTCGCTCCAAAGCCTCCAACACTTCCCATCTCACTCAGAGTAAAAGGCAAAGTTCTCAGACTGTCCTACAAGGCCCACTGAGGGGCGTGTTGGAGCCACTCACACCTGCTCGTGAATGCCAATTGCTACATTTTCAGAATGTTGTGAGCCTGTTGTTAAACATAGCCATTAAAGATGTAATTACATAAACTTCAAATTAAATAATTATATTAAAAATCCATGCAATAAATGCCTTCAACTCATTACTTCCTAATTTTGTATTTTACTATTAACTTGAGATTACCTATATCTACTGTTTATGTTGAAATTACTATGTAATGGTGTACAACTGTGTATCTCTTCCCAAATCCATGTTCAGTGATTCATGTTGATAACTTCAAATCAGCCAAGGTAAGAATATTCATACCACAGAAATCAGCAAATACTACAAGACAGGGCACATGTTAACTGCTATATGTTGCAATTTGCTGTAATGAACAAATGAATAGGTGAAGTGCCCAGCTAAACTGATTAACTGATTAACGTATTTCACTACCTACAATATAATCTATTTAGTGAAATAATAAAATTTTTTTGTAACACAGAACAAATGTGCTCGTTTAAGATAACTCAAACTAACTTAAACAGCAAAGTACTTAAGAGTTGGTGAACTTAAAAAACGAATTGTGGCCGGGCGCGGTGGCTCAAGCCTGTAATCCTAGCACTTTGGGAGGCCGAGACGGGCGGATCACGAGGTCAGGAGATAAAGACCATCCTGGCTAACACAGTGAAACCCCGTCTCTCCTAAAAAATACAAAAAACTAGCCGGGCGAGGTGGTGGGCGCCTGTAGTCCCAGCTACTCGGGAGGCTGAGGCAGGAGAATGGCATAAACCCGGGAGGCAGAGCTTGCAGTGAGCTGAGATCCAGCCACTGCACTCCAGCCTGGGCGACAGAGCGAGACTCCGTCTCAAAAAAAAAAAAAAAAAAGAATTGTACTTTTTTTTTTTTTTTTTTTTAAACAAAAAGGTGATCCAGGCTGGGCATGGTGGCTCATGCCTGTAATCCCAACACTTTGTTTGGGGAGGCCAAGGTGGGTGAAATGCTTGAGCCCAGGAGTTCAAGGCCAGCCTGGGCAACATAGGGAGAAGACCTCATAGCTATGAAAAATTAAAAAAATAGCCAGATGTAGTGGTATGTGCCTGTCATGCCTGCTACTCAGGAGGCTGAGGTGAGAAGATCGCTTGAGCCTGGGAGTTCTAGGCTGCACTGAGCCATGGTTGTGCCACTGCAATCCAGCCTGGGTGACAGAGTGAGATTCCATCTCAAAAAAAAAAAAAAAAAAAAGAATAAATAAAATAAAAAATAATACATTTTTTTAAAAAGGTAATTCAAACTTATTGACCCTTTAAATGGCCAGTGACTGTCCTTAGTATGCTGATGTGAATATATTAACATAACTCACGTCTTGAAAGAAGTGACATTTTAATAATAAGAACTACCTTTTAATAATAATTTTTTTAAAACTATGATGAAAGCATTATCAGAATAAATGTTCAGTTATTTCCATCAGCATGTGGTTCTGCTGTCAAAAATGATTTATGTTGGCCAGGCGCGGTGGCTCACGCCTATAATCCCAGCACTTTGGGAGGCCGAGATGGATGGATCACTTGAGGTCAGGAGTTCGAGACCAGCCTGGCCAACAGGGTGAAACCCCATCTCTACTAAAAATACAAAAATTAGCCGGGCGTGGTGGCACATGCCTGTAATCCCAGCCACTGTGGAGGCTGAGGCAGAAGAACTGCTTGAACCCAGAAGGCAGAGGTTGCAGTGAGCCAAGATCACACTACTACACTCCAGCCTGGGCAAAGAAGTGAGGAAGACTCCACCTCAAAAAGAAAAGAAAAGAAGAAAAAAAAAGTTTAATTTAGAAACAGACTTGACTTGCTGTAACACACAGTATCCAATCAAGATTTTCAAAAATAATAAAACATATTCAATCATACTGCTTTCACTAAAATTTAAGACTTTAGTGATATTATTTTAAAATTTTGTTTCATCTTTATTTCAACCTTTAAAAAATATCTATCACATGCATGGATCACTTGAGGTCAGGAATTCAAGACTAGCCTGACCAACATAGTGAAATCCCATCTCTACTAAATATATAAAAATTAGCCAGGTGTGGTGGCGTGCTCCTGTAGTCCCGGCTACTCAGGAGGCTGAGGCAGGAGAATTGCTTGAACCTAGGAGGCAGAGGTTGCAGGGAGCCGAGATCGTGCCACTGCACTCCAGCCTGGGCCACAGAGCACAACTCAGTCTCAAAAAAATAAAAACAGAAATGGGTGTAAGAAAAATGAGGAGCCACAGGCAGGTGAGTGCACACAGACCCCATCATGGGCCTCAACTATAGGAGCAGCCGCCATGAAGCCCCAGCCAGGGCCTCATAGGACCTGATCTTCATTTGTATTGCAGCTCAGGTCTTTTAGAAATCTTCTGATTTTTAAAAGTTGTCAGTGTATAGGACAACACTAGAGGGCCCAAAAATCTCTCTGGAAGCCAACTGAGGCTTGGGGGCTGCTGGTCTATAATCTTCTTTATAGATTTTCACACTTTTCATTTCATTAAGGAAATGATTTCTTGAAAGTAGAGGTACCTGACCGTTCGTGGTTTTAAAGAACAATCTGAATCTGAGAAGGCAATTCAGAAGAAAAGTACATCCTCAAGGTATGAGTAGACACTGCTAAGATCAGTCAGTGGCTCCTTCTTAGCTGACCAGCTGCTAACACCCTGCTCCTCTCACCCTACTTGCAGTTCCCCAAACAAAGCCCACCCAAGGAAAGGAAGTCCTGAGGAGAAGTACAAGAATGGGATGAGTGTGTCAACTTCACACAGTAAGTTTTTAAAAGAACAGCTGGAAGTTTAATGACTGCTTAGGCTGGTTCAAAATGTCCCTATAGGTCAGGCACAGCGCCTCACATCTGTAATCCCAACACTTTGGGAGGCTAAGGCAGGCAGATCGCTTGAGCCCAGGAGTTGGAGACCAGCCTGAGCAACATTGCAAAACTGCGTCTCTACAAAAAATACCAAAAAAAAAAAACCCAAAAAATTAGTCAGGTCTACGTAGTGATGCATGCCTGTCGTCCCAGCTACCCAGGAGGCAGAGGCAGGAGGGTCACCTGGTCCCAAGAGGTTGAGGCTGCAGTGAGCCGAGATCCCACCTTTACACTCCAGCCTGGGCGACAGTGAGACCCTGTCTTAAAAAACAAAAAAAGTCTCTATAAAAATGAATTGTATTGTTCTATTTGAGGTGACTGGCAAGATGCCACCACCTGAGATATGACCTATGTAAGGGAGAAAAGACTTCAAGGAGCTGAGGAGAGACGGTGAGGGAAAAGTTTATCTGAAGTGTCTGAGGGGCAAACGGGAGATATGCTGAAAACAATTAAATACACAAACGCAAACCTCAGCAAGAAAGGTCAAGGCTGGAATACAGAAGAGGAAATCACCAGCCTGCAGATGCTAAGAAAAGCCTCGAAACCTTGAGTGTGTGAGAGAACGCCTAGGGAAAATAAGAAGAGCAACAGAGGCTAGACCCCAGGACACTTCGCCATCCATGCAGAGAAAGCGGTGGGAGGGTCTTCTGTGAAGACAGTGAAGGCGCCAGAACCATGGAGGGTGCGAATGCAGACAAAGAGGAGGAGGCAGGTGCCACCATCTTTGGTGACTGTCAGGGCACAATGAAAAGGCTAGTAGATGGCAGGAAGACAGACGACAGGAGCTGCAAATGAGACTCCATGTGCCAGCTGGGAAGGCAGTGTCACTGGTAAGCAATGAAAACGTCCCCTACGCCTGCCCTGTGCCAAAGCACAGATGTGGGGAAATGAGTGCCTCAAAGTCTACAGGAAAAGGCTGGCCGGGCGCGGTGGCTCACACCTGTAATCCCAGCACTTTGGGAGGCGGAGACGGGCAGATCACGAGGTCAGGAGATCGAGACCATCCTGGCTAACACCATGAAACCCCGTCTCTACTAAAAATACAAAAAAATTAGCCGGGCGCGGTGGCGGGCGCCTGTAGTCC
Organism: Piliocolobus tephrosceles; assembly: GCF_002776525.5. Taxonomy (NCBI): domain Eukaryota; kingdom Metazoa; phylum Chordata; class Mammalia; order Primates; family Cercopithecidae; genus Piliocolobus; species Piliocolobus tephrosceles. The sequence goes on along the minus strand of NC_045440.1, from coordinate 27,015,482 downwards.
CAGCTACTCAGGAGGCTGAGGCAGGAGAATGGCGTGAACCCGGGAGGCGGAGCTTGCAGTGAGCGGAGATCGCACCATTGCACTCCAGCCTGGGGCACAGAGCGAGACTCCGTCTCAAAAAAAAAAAAAAAAAAAAAAGGCTAAAGGGAGCACTGTCTTCAGAGAAGACTCGGGACAGAAGAGGTGCTCTGTGAGGTGGGCAGTGGGGGTAATGATGGGGTAATCTTAGAACAGGGACTCCTCAGGGCCCGGGAAGACCTCAGGAGGGAGGTAGAGAGCGGCACTCACGGACACAGAAGGCAAACCACATACAGCACTGTAAACTTTCTAGACGCCACATCGTTAAAAAGTAAAAAGAGACAGTAAAATTCAATAATTTTATTTAACCCAGTAATCCAAACTAACTGCATTTCAAGATGCAATCAATATAAACAATTACTGAGCTATGTGACACCATTTGTTGCAAGTTTTCGAAAGCTGTTGTGCACTTTACACTTAACAGCACGTCTCCATTCTGACCAGTCATGTGCCAGGTGCCCTATGGCCACACGTGGTCAGGGGCCACTATACAGAATGGAAGAGGCAGAGAGGGAAGATAGGCCAAGAGCAAAAAAACAGAACACAGAACAGTAGAGGAGAAAAGACTGCAGGGTCCTAAGCTTCAAATATTCAGTGAAAATCAGATTATGAGACACAGTGAAAGAATAAGCACTAAAGTATCACAAAGAACTGGCAGAGCCACAAAGAGGCTCATCGCGGGGCCTGGGACAGGCATGGTACATCAAAGTCAGAAAAGTGCCCAGGTCACCTTCTGATAGCCGGGCCACATCTGGGGTGGCAGTGTTGAAACTGGAAGGTATTTGAGGTGTCTTTTAGCCCAGAGCCCTCAGTTTTACAAAGGGAGAGCCAACGCCCAGAAAGACAAAGTGGTTTCCAAATGGCCTATGTGCAACTGTACAGGCAGCCCTCTCATCTTGACTTTTTATCCCAGAGTTTCTCTAAGCATCTTGATCATTGTCTCTAAAAATTGAAACAACTGACTTCTAGCACAGAAGAAACATGTAAGAAGCATTAGGAGAGCTAAGCTGAGGGCAGCATTCCACTATCACACAAAGGCCAAACTCTTATCAAGTCAATGCCATTATTACCAGCTTTTTCCTACCTTGTGAAAGAAGGCAGCACCTGTCAGCACCATGGACAGCTCACATGAGTAGTTGGAGTTGTAGAGCCAGGACTGATGGGGGATGTCCCATGCGTGGTAACGGCCAGGGAAGCCCACGATGCGGTCCCGAGCTTCTCTCCACACCCTTGAAAAACACAAGTGCATACACAGACCTGAGTACAGAGCTCTAGGGTCATCAAAAGTATTCACAGTTATTGCCTCCACCTTACAAGCTCTGGCCCTTAGGCTTTTACTTCTCTTATCCTTCCAAAATAAAACAAAATCAACAACAAGCCAAACAGGATAAAAGCAAATAAGGTACCATATTCAGCTTCCTTAATAAGCACCTGCACATTGTTCCTCTAGCAGTCAGTATCCTCCAGCCCTTCGAGAAAGAATAAGTCATAACTTGGGAAAGGGGTCTCCAGAATGGGGTATGTACAATAATCTACTAAGGAGGTCTCCAGAATGGGGTATGTACAATAATTTACTAAGAAGCAGGAAGATGGTATCAATTTCAATTCTTTTTTTAGCTTATTTAATTTCCAAGAAAGGGCCAGGCAGGGTGGCTCATGCCTGTAACCTCAGCACTTGGGAGGCCAACACAGGAGGACTGCTTGAAGCATGGAGTTGGAGACCTGCCTGGGCAACATAGCAAGATCCTGTCTCTACAAAAAAAAAAAATTGTTTCTAATTAGCTGGGCATGGTGGAGTACAACTGTACTACCAGCTACTTGGGAGGCTGAGATGGAAGGACTGTCTGAGCCCAGGAGTTCAAGGCTGCAGTGAGCTGTGATTGCACCACTGCACTCGGCCTGAGCAACAGAGCAAGACCTGGCTCTAAAAATGAATGAACCAACATTTTCTAAGAAAGGCTTTGTTTTTAATGAGCACGACATATTAGTTCAGTAGGACGTGTATGTAATTTATATATACTGCACACTTTTCTTTTATGAAGAAGGAACATAATAAAAAGGTTTAGAGACCACTGGTTTAACCACAGAAGACTACTGAACTGCACCACTCCTAATTCCAAATTTGAGCAGGGCTGAGGGAGAAACGTGTATTGTAAGAAGTGGTCTACAGAACCATACAACTGAAAGGTTTCATTAAATGGCAGAAATAAATGGAGAATTCAATATGTTTCAGTAGAAACTTTTATATCATCTCCAAATTTATAGGCAAAGTAGAACAAATAAAATTGATCCCCAGTTTCACAGGATAAATTGGAGAACTGAAAGTGTTTTAAGCTCCACAGAACCCAACAGGCCTGCAAACTCCCTCATCACTTACATGGAACTTCAGTTCCTAAGACACAGATTTTATTTCAAAAAGAGCTCCTCTCCTAATAAGTCTGGAAGACTCTAATCTAATCCAAAAGATGAGAAATCACAATTTCTACCACAATGTAATGGCCTTCTAGGTGGGTTTTTTAAGACAACTGATTTTTTTTTAATTGTGGCAAAATAAACATAAAATGTACCATCTTAATCATTTTTAAATATATGGTTCAGTGGTGTTACAGACATTCAGTGTTGTTCAACCATCCCTGCCATCCATCTCCAGAACTCTTTCATCTGCCCAAACGGAAACTCTGTCCCCATTAAACACTCATCCCCACTCCCACCTTCCCGCAGCCTCTATTCTGCTCTCGGTCTCTATGAATGACTACCTAGGGACCTCACATAATGGAACCACAGTATTTAGCCCTCTGTGTTGTTTGCACTTCTGTTACAAATAATGCTGCTCTGGTCATTCGTGTATTCCTTTGGACACATGCTCTCAAGTCTCTTGGTATACCTTTCCTATCTGTCCCTTATGATTGATTCTATCTGTCTCTTTCTTGGCTACATAAGTTGACATGAGTCAAGATCTATCTTTGCCAGAGGAAAGAATTCTTAGACTTACCCTTTCCTTTCAACTTAGGTCTGTTTCATTCCCATTAAGGTGAAATAACCAAATTAGGGAGATTAATAAGAGAAAGGCTTTAGATCAAAGGATGCCCAAACGCATGAGAAAAGGGTCAGGGTAGGAAAAGGTTGGGATGTACAGACAGCAATAATTCACCAGCTCCATTACCAGAGGCTAAATCTCAAACATGAATGACGGTTAAGAGACACATTAAAAGGCTTCCCATTACTCTCTCACCACCTGCAAATCTGCTGGAAAATAGCATGGGCAAGGTCAGAAGTCCCTAAATCAGGGACTTGGAAGCTATGTTAATGCCAGCTATGTTAATAAGCTTCAAACTCCTTAAAGCTGGGCTCCTTATCAAAATCATTCTTGGATCTAAGGGTTGGCAGTTCTCCTGTTAACACCCCACGACTATGCCCACCACACCAGTCCTTCAGCATGCTCCAAACCACATCACGCTGCAGCAGAAGCACACTCCCTACCGCCCACCCCCTACCACTACCACCTGCAGCAGCAAAGATCACGCCTGGAGCTACTGCATGGCTTTTTTCCTTTCATAAAAACAAATGGAGAGAGTCAGCTATTTGTTATCGCGTAAAAAAAAATACACTTCGGCTTACAAGGATTTTTTTAAATCACAGCTATCAATAGATTCGCTTCAATAGTACACTAGGCAAGAGGTCAAAGGAAATGTGAGAGACTGGGTGGAGGAGAATAAGAACAGATGTTCTAATTTTTGAGAAATGTGTCAAATCATTCTCTACAGATGGATTTAAGACAGATGAGCAATAAAGCCACTGCTCTTTTCATCTGAGCATCTGTTCTTACAAGCCTAAGCCAAAGGCAGCCCCACTGCCAGGTAGGTCAGGTTAGGCCTTCGGTGAACAGAATGGAAGCACAGAGAAAGAACTCTCTATTCTGGATCCACACTTAATTTGAACAAGACCTCCAAAGAAATCTACTCCAGTGGCTTATTTGTTTGTTTGTTTGTTTGTTTTGAGACGGAGTCTCGCTCTGTGGCCCGGGCTGGAGTACAGTGGCCAGATCTCAGCTCACTGCAAGCTCCGTCTCCCGAGTTTACGCCATTCTCCTGCCTCAGCCTCCCGAGTAGCTGGGACTACAGACGCCCGCCACCTCGCCCGGCTAGCTTTTTGTATTTTTTAGTAGAGACGGGGTTTCACCGTGTTAGCCAGGATGGTCTTGATCTCCTGACCTCGTGATCCGCCCGTCTCGGCCTCCCAAAGTGCTGGGATTACAGGCGTGAGCCACCGCACCCGGCCTGTTTTTGTTTTTTTTAAGCTCTGTTGCCCAGGCTAGAAGTGGCGTGATCTTGGCTCACTGCAACCTCCGCCTCCCAGGTTCAAGTAATTCTCCTGTCTCAGCCTCCTGAGTAGCTGGGATTACAGGCGCACGCCAACACGCCCTGCTAATTTTTATATTTTCAGTAAAGACAGGGTTTCGTCATGTTGGCCAGGCTGGTCTCGAACACCTGACCTCAGGTGATTTACCCACCTTGGTCTCCCGAAGTGCTGGGATTACAGGCGTGAGCCACTATACCTGTCCTCCAGTGGTTTTCAAATGATGTGGGGAAGCACTAATTTTTCCCTAAAATTATTACAGATTAATACTTTGGTAAAATACAACAAAAATCAACTGCCTGGTTTCTAAATATGACACCCAAAGCACAAGCAACCAAAGAAAACAGATCCATTGAATTTCAAAACATGAACTCTGTGCTTCAAATAATACCATCAAGTAAGTAAGAAAATAACCCATGGAATGGGAGAAAATATGTGCTACTCTGATCTCTGATAAGGGACTTGCATCTGGAATATATAAAGAACTCTTATAACATGATAATAAAAAGACAATCCTGGCCTGGTGTGGTAGCTCACGCCTGTAATCCCAGCACTTTGGGAGGCCGAGGCAGGTGGATCACCTGAGGTCAGGAGTTCGAGACCAGCCTGGTCAACACAGTGAAACCCCGTCTCTACTAAAAATACAAAAATTAGCTGGGCATGGTGGCGGGCGCCTGTAGTCCCAGCCACTTGGAAGGCTGAGGCAGGAGAATGGCATGAACCCAGGAGGCAGAGCTTGCAATGAGCCAAGATCATACCACTGCACTCCAGCCTGGGTGACTCTGTCTCAAAAAAAAAAAAAGAACAATCCAAACAAAATGGGCAAAGAATGTGAAAAGCCATTTCTCCAAAGAAGGTATACAAAGGCTAACTGATGAATAAGCACATGAAAAGATGTTCAACATCGAGAGAAATGCAAATCACAACTGTATAGCTGGGTACTGTGACTCATGCCTGTAATCCCAGCACTTGGGAGGCCTGCTCGAGGCCAGGAGTTTCAGACCAGCTTGAATAACAAAGTGAGACCCCATCTCTACAAAAAAAAAAATGTAAAGATTAGCCAGGTGTGGTGATGTGAGCCTGTAGTCCCAGCTACTCAGGAGGATCACTTGAGCCCAGGAGTTCAAGGTTACCACGTGCTAAGATTGTACCACTGTACTCCAGCCTCAGTAACAGTGTGAGACCCCCATCTCAAAAAAAAAAAAAAAAAAAATACACACACACACACACACACGAGTTGTCACTTTACAATGACTAGGACGGCTATAAATTTTGAAAATAGAAAATAACAAGCGTTGACGAGGATGTGGGGAAACTAGAAGCTTCATACACTGCTGGTGAGAATGCAGTATGGGGCCGCCACCCAGAAAAACAATCTGACAGGCTCAAAATGTTAAAGCAGCTATCCACATTACTCTTAGGTATACACTCAAGAGGAATGACATGTTCATACAAAAACTTGCACATGAAGGGTCACAGCATTATTCACAACAGCCATCAATAGAAAATGAATGATGAACTGGTACCTGGGCTGGGCACCATGGCTCAAGCCTGTAATCCCAGCACTTTGGGAGGCTGAGGCGGGCAGGTCGCCTGAGCTCAGGAGTCCAAGACCAGCCTGGGCAACATGGTGAAATCCCATCTCTACTAAAATACAAAAAATAAAATTAGCTGGGTGTGATGGTCCATACCTGTAATCCCAGCTACTCAGGAGGCTGACATGAGAGAATTGCTTGAACCTTGGAGGCAGAGGCTGCAATGAGCTGAGATCAAGCCACTACACTCCAGCCTGGGCAACAGAGTGAGACTCCATCTCAAAAAAAAAAAAAAAAAAAAAGAACTGGTACCTGCTACAAGATGGATGAACCCTGAAAACATCATGTTCAGTGAAAGCAGAAAGTCACAAAAGGCCATGCATGGTTGTACGGTTCTATTTATAGAAAATGTCCAGAATAGGCAAATTTATAGAGACACGAAGATTGAGTGGCTACCTAGGACTGAGAGGGGTTGGAGAAAAATTGGGAGTGGCTGTTAATAGGTACTAGATACAGGGCTTCCTTCAGTGGTAACGAAGATTTCTAAAATTAACCATGGTGATGTTTGTGCAACTCTGAATATACTAAAACCACTGAATCGTACACTTACATAAGTGAATTTTATGGTGTATGAATTATATTGAAGAAATGTTGCAAAAAAAAGAACTGCAAGAAAAATAATCATATACTTAGATTTCATAGTAAATGTCAAATTGCTTTAAAAGTTTCTGAATGCTTGCCCTCAATTTTTGTACCTCCCTCACCATAAACAGGTAACCAACTGTCCCTAAGCCAACATCCCAGTCCCTGACACACTTGGAGTAGCCTTCATCTACTCCATCCTCTTCCCCGCAGTGACCCTCAAGTGGGATCCTTCAGCAATTCCTAAGACTCAAGAAGGCACGAGAGTTGAAGGCTGGGTGAATGTTGGGAGTGTGACAAACCTGCATTTGAACCCAGAGCTCTGCTGCCACTTCCTAGCTTCTACATGATTTTGTTCTCTTGTATCTCAATTTACTCCTATATAAAATGGAGACAGCTATAATTTATGTCATCAAATTTTAGAAGGATTAATGAGGTAAGACAGAAAAAGTCCTAGGCTAGTCCCTGGCACACAGTACGGGTTCAACATATGTTTAGCATCATCATCGTCGTCATCATTACCACCACCCCCTTTTCCTCCTCCCCTTCTTTTCCCTTTCAAATCATTGCTTCTGACACCCTCCTTCCCCCAAATCTTTTTGGGTCCCGGATCCTGGCACTGTTCCATTGCTCCAACACACAGCAACATGTCACTTCTGGCCTGCCTGGAAGTTACTTCCCATTCCTCTAGAAACAAAACCCTCCTATTTCCTTTAGAGAACTACCCTACCCATTGCCTCTACTCTCTGCCCATGTGGTTTGGATTTAAGGATGATACACCTGCAGCACCAGGAGCAGGCAGATAACCAGTCTAGCCAGTCAAAGAATTCCACCTCCCTGGCCACAGAGGGAAGGCCTGTAGTGAACGCAGAGCGGAGCCTAGAGGTAAAGAGAGACAGACTCCTCCAACGCCATCTACAAGCCTGCATCCAGCCACGTCCTACATCAGCCCTGACTACCTGTAAGGGTTTCTCAGTTACCATCAGCCAAGAAATTCATTTTGCTGCCTAATCCAGGTTTTCTGTCACTTGCAACCTAAACTGTTTGACTGGAAATTAGTCTCTCACCGGAACCCAAACATGATTTCGTCATGGCGGAGGTGAGCGTCGTCATCGATGGACAGGATGGCCTCTGTCTCAATTTCATTCCAGGGTAAGAATCGGTTGTTCAAACTGTTCTTCTCAGTACGGACCACCTGTGATGAGGAAGGAAAAACATTAAAAATCAAGGCTGTGTTATGGAAGGTCAAACAAAATGTGTATTTAAGTCCAAGGAGATCATGGCTGGATTTACTGAATAATTTTGACTGATCTCCACACTTATAAAATCTAACATATGCCTTTCAGGAATAAAAGCTGCCTTAAACTTCAACAAATGTATATGGATTGACCTTTTCAGCTTCATGCGTTAGCTAATTTTCTTGTGAATCAAGCAAAAGCTGAGTATTATTTTACACATGCAATAAACACGATGTAGGGAAATTAAAAATGACTCTCCCAAGAGAACACAAGGTGGCAGAGTGGATCTGAGATTCCAATGGCTACGGAATTCCCAGCCTGCTCATTAATTTTAAAACCTAACTCAGAAACCTCGTGAGTCTGTCACTTCTGACTCCCAATTCTAATGCCTTTTTGGGATATAAACCCCAAAAAAGAGCACAGCCCATCTGGTCGAGATTAATTACTTCACCTTTGCAATTCCTACCTACAGTGCTGACTAATCGTACACAAACTTTTTCTTTCTTTTCAAGGTGTCATGTACTCAGTACAACAGCTTCTGCATCTTCAGCAAATCCCAATTCAAAAAACATCTAAGTGATTCTACATGTATGCAAAGCAGTATTTTCTTCATAAAACGAAAATTGGTGCTTCAAACAGTACAACTATATAAAACAATTTTTATTTTACCATATCTCAGTTTAGTTTACCTACAATGTGTGTAGGTAGCTGTGTTATTCACCTTGCCACCTAATACTCATATAAATCATGACCACAGTCAGTACCTGGATGGCTCATTTTATTCTTAGAGTATCTTTGTCTAATTAGTCCAACCAAAGGGGAACCATTATTTTGCTCTCAAACCCCAAAAACAAAGAGCATCTCGTGAAGAATGATCTTTTTAGAATGCCACGAAAAATCACCTTACTTCCAACAGACTGTTTTACTTGTACTGAGGACAACCTCTACCTGGCATGATGAATTAATTGCATCTGAGGACTTAAATTCATGAATGGTTTCCAAGGAGCTCTGTGACCTACTAGCATGTCTCTTCAGCTTCAAATACCTTCTCTTCCATCCTCCCACTGGAGGTCCAGTTAAGACGCCTCTTGCCACACCCTCCTTACCGGGAGAATCCTTTATTCTGTGTTCTTAATGCAGAGCTCTCATACTTCAATTAATTCATTCTAGCACACTTAAAATCCAATTAATTCAGAGCTAGAAGGGCTTTGGAGACTAGAGTGTCTCTTACTTTATACATGCAGAAACTGAGGCACAGAGTGATGTCATACAACTGGCAAGTTGCAAGAGCCAAAACTCTAGTTCATACCTTTAAAAAAAAAAAAGTTCTTGAAGTCTCATCACTATGTTGCCCAGGCTGGTCTAGAACTCCTGAGCTCAAGTGATCCTCCCATCTCGGCCTCCCACAGTGCAAGGATTACAGGCATGAGCCACCACACCCGGTCCTAACTCATACTTTCAGATTCCAAACCCATTACTTTTCCTGCTAAACTTCTGTTAACTTTATAAACTTCTTCAAACCAAAGCCACCATAGAAAACATTTTTTGTTTTTTTTTTTTTTGAAACAGAGTCTCACTCTTGTCACCCAGGCTGGAGTACAGTGGCACAATCTTGGCTCACTGCAACCTCCGCCCTCCGAGTTCAAGTGATTCTCCTGCCTCAGCCTCCCAAGTAGCTGGGATTATAGATGCCTGCCACCATGCCCGGCTATTTTTTTGTATTTTTAGTAGAGATGGGGTTTCACCATCTTGGCCAGGCTGGTCTTGAACTCTTGACCTCATGATCCACCTGCCTCAGCCTCTCAAAGTGCTGGGATTACAGGCATGAGCCACCACGCCCAGTTTGTTTTTTTTTTTTTTGAGATAGAGTCTCACCATGGCCCAGGCTGGAGTGCCATGGTGCAATCTCAGTTCACTACAACTTCCATCTGCCAGGCTCAAGTGATCCTCCTGCCTCAGCTTCCCACGTAGCTGGAACTACAAGCAGATACCACCATGCCCGGATAATTTTTGTATTTTTGTAGAGACAGGGTTTCACCATATTGCCTAGGCTGGTCTTGAACTCCTAACCTCATGGCATCTGCCTGCCTCAGCTTCTCAAAGTGCTGGGATTACAGGCATGAGTCACCACACCTGGCCTGAAAATGCATTATTAATCTGCATACCATCAAGGAAAAACAATGTTGCTAATTAGGAAGGCATGTGAAATTGATGATCCCATGTTTACTTTATTACAGAACTTTAAAAAAAATTTTTTTAAGAGATGGAGTCTTGAGCTGTCACCTAGGCTGGAGTGCAATGGTGCTGTCATAGCTCATTGCAGCCTAGAGCTCCTTAGCTCAAGTGATTGATCCTCTCGCCTCAGCCCCTCAAGTAGCTGGACCTACAGGCATGCACCACCATACTTGGGTAATTTCAAAAAAAAAAAAAAAAAAAAAACTTGTAGAGACACGGTCTCGCTATGTAGCCTAGACTGGCCTCAAACTCCTGGTCTCAAGCATTGCCCCTCCCTCAGCCTTCCAAAAAAAGTGACGGGATTACAGGTGACAGCCAACACTCTCGGCCAGAGCTTTTTTTAAGACTCCACCTCAGCCCCAGAGGAGTTCCTGCCCAATTCAAGACAAAGAAGGATCTGTAACAGATTCGCCATCACAGTTAACAGATGTCCAAGCCAAGCAACAGATTGAGAGATCCACCTTGCCCTGCAGCATGTCTGACCAGCATAAAAATCCCCCAAGTGTACAGCCCAGGGTGTCTTAAGCTCAGACTCCACAATGACAAAACGAAGGACCGAGCGAGGCCTAGGTCAGACAAGAGAGAGCGGCAAGGAGAGGAGATGCCAAGTGCTCACCTTGTCAGCTGTCAGCTCCGCTTGCCACAGGGCGGGAGGGTGGCAAGACGGGGCCGGACTTGAATGGCAAGCTCGGCGATGGTAAGAGGCCATCCATTGTAAGACACACCCTCAGTTTCAGACATGACAAAATGTAAAATAAGGTCTGCCTTGGAAATGATGGCATATAGCAGCTGTTCACAACCTCCCTCAACAAACTCCCCCTGATCATTCACTTTACCTTCCTAACACACCTAGCATTCACTCAGTATAGAACTAATTCTGCCAATTCAGCCAAACAAAGCTCACCATCACCTGCAGCAGTGAATACACACAGCTTAAAATGAAGAAAAACCACTTGAAAATGTCAGTTCTTGAATACTGGCTTGAAGATTATCAGTTTTGTGGGTTAACCTTCAGATGGATTATCTACGGCACAATTAGTAAACCAGGAATATAGCAAGGAGCTTCAGTGTTCAAAGTGTGAAGCGAAGACCAGCAGCACACACCACCGGGGTCTGCAGGGGTGCAGGCACCACTCCAAGCCCAGAGTCAGAATCTGCATTTTAACATGCCCCTGGGGGATTCCTGTGCACATTAAATGGGGAGAAGCACTGGTACAGAGGGAGAAAGCATGGCTTTGGAGCCAATCAGAAAAGCTTGGGTTCAAATTCCAACTCCTCCACTTACTAGACGTGTGAATGTAAGCACCCTCTCTGCTAACTCAACATAGCACCATGCTGTTTGCAAAATCTGAAGTTACTTATCATCCAAAGTTGACAGTCCTATAAACAACCTAACTCTGCACCTGCAAATGAAAAACAAGAAAAACTAAAATGAGTTGATATCTAGGTCATATCCAAAATTATCTAACCAACCAAATCAAGAGAACCTACTTGTGCTTTAGACTTTGGTGGGGTCATGGAGCTGAAGGTCAAATATCAAAGTGTTTTGGCCTAGATTTCACACCAGTTTTTTTAGTAAGTTTATTAAAGTCCATTACTTAGGTATCAAGCAGCAACAAGAGAACAGCTACTAAGGACTCCAGGAACACAGGGCGCCTGCCACCTCTGCTCACCCTCTGGGCACAACTGCTCTGGGCTGGAATGACAACAGCTGTTCAGGTATAGCGAACTGCTTTTTAACAATCAGAATAGCAATCAGAATAAAAGGGCCAGGCATGGTGGCTCACGCCTGTAATCCCAGCACTTTGGGAGGCCAAGGCGGGTGGATCACCTGAAGTCAGCAGTTCAAGATCAGCCTGGCCAATACGGCGAAACCCCATCTCTACTAAAAATAATTTTTAAAAGATCTAGCCAGGCATGGTGGAGGGCAACTGTAATCCCAGTTACTCAGGAGGCCGAGGCAGGAGAATCCCTTGAATCCAGGAGGTAGAGGTTACAGTGAGCCAAGATCGCACCACTGCACTCCACACTGGGCCACAGAGTGAGACTCTGTATCAAAAGAAAAAAAAAAAGAACAAAGAACTGTTAAAGATTCACAGAAACACAACACCAAGCACTACAGTTTATTTGTGGTTAGCTGACAAGTAACTGCAGTAAGTCAGCTTTAAGAATTCGGAGTAGTTCTCAACCAGGAATGATTTTGCCCCAGGCTACGGTGGCAACGTCTGAAAGGATTTTTGGTTGTCACAACTGGAGAAAAGGGTGCACTACTTGCATCTAGTATCTAGTGGGCAGAAGCCAGGGATGCTACCAGATCCTACAGTGCACAAGACAGCCCCCCAACAAAGAATTATCTGACCCAAAATGTCACTGTGCCGTTGCTGAACACCCTGATTTAGAGTCAACCTGCAGGAGACAGTAAACCAAACAGCACTTGGAAGAGCAACTATAGTTCATTACCTAAGACATTCCCCTTTTCCCCATAACCACAAAAAGATTTCCGCCCTCACAAAGTTTGCAAACACCAACTAAAACTAAATGGGTGGAAGAGTAAAAGTTTTCTTCTAACAGTTTCGCTTCAAAGCTGCAGTGTTTAATGGCTAAACAAAAGCTCAGCAAACCAACTATCCGTTCTGGCACCAAAATCAGAAGAACAGAGAGGCTCAAACATTTCTAAATGCAGGCCGGGCGCGGTGGCTCACGCCTGTAATCCCAGCACTTTGGGAGGCCGAGGCGGGTGGAACACAATGTCAAGAGATCGAGACCATCCTGGCCAACATGGTGAAACCCTGTCTCTACTAAAAATACAAAAACTAGCCAGGCGTGGTGGCGTGCGCCTGTAATCCCAGCTACTTGGGAGGCTGAGGCAGGAGAATTGCTTGAACCCGGGAGGCAGAGGTTGTACTGAGCCGAGACTGTGCCACTGCACTCCAGCCTGGGCGAGAGCGCAAGACTCTGTCTCAAAAAAATAAAAAATAAAAAAACCTTTCTAAATGCAGACTCACAGATCAGCATGGCCTCTAAGAATCTGAAAAAAGACAGACTGAACATAACAGAAACCAGTCAACCAGAGGGACTGTGTCATGTTTAGGAAAGGTTCCCATTTTTGTTGAAGTCGTTTCATTTCAAATTAAAACAACACTCTTCCCCCGACCCCACAATACTGGCTATTTCTTCATGTTCCTCTAGCATATTGCTATTAGATGCCTTATGATTACACCTTAGTAACTTGTGAATAGGAAAACTCACTTTCAAGTTATTGCTTTAATTACTGGTATGACATTAACCAAAATGGATAGACCATAGTGCCTGGAAATATAGCAGATGTTCAACAAATGTTTTATAAATGAATGCATGAGCAGAAAATAGAACATAATTTAGCCCTGCCATTCTATTTACAGAATATGAAATACAGACTTGAGAAGTTTCTAGATCAAAATTATAAGTAGACATTCAATATCTGTAATAATCTTAAGGAATGATAACTAGAGAGGATTAGGAAACCTCTTAGTATTTAGTGTAGTTTTCTATAGCAAAAAACCCATCCACCTGCATCTAGCCAGGAGCACTCTTTGCTTGGCTTGTCTCACACACAGGGCTCCCTGACGGTGCCTCGCTTGCTCTTCTGCACAGTATCATTCACGGGACCCTTGACCTCCCATCACAAAGGAAAAGGGACAGCAATCGTGGCCTAGAACGCTGCCACCTCTGAAATTTGGCCATTTAAATACACTTGAAATGCTCTTTTTCTCTTTAAGATTACATCCAGCCCAGCCATGCCCAACAATCTCCATCCTCCAACAAAACACATACATGCATAATACATCCCTATAGCAAATCCATATCTGAGAAAGAAACTTAACATCAAGCCATCACACAGGCAAGAAAGGAAACGGCAACTGATCTTAGTTCTCCATCATCCCCTTCCTCCAACTTAAAAGAGAACCCATCAGAGAACTCAGGACAGGAAAATGAGATCCAGGAAGAGGCACACAGCCATGCCCACCTAACTGAGGAGGACATAGGTAACACAGCTTGAAGTGAGTGGGGAGGGAGGTGAGTGACAGAAAGATGATGATAGAAAGAGGACTACATCTACATCATCACCATCATCATCATCATTATTATTATTATTGAGACAGAGTCTTACCCTATCACCCAGGCTAGAGTGCAGTAGCACGATCTCGGCTCACTGCAACCTCTGCCTCCCGGGTTCAAACGATTCTCCTGTCTCAGCCTCCTGAGTAGCTGGGATTACAGGCATCTGCTACCGCGCCTGGCTAATTTTTGTTTTTTGTTTGTTTGTTTTTTAGCAGAGACGGGGTTTTCACCATCTTGGCCAGGCTGGTCTCAAACCCCTGACTTCATGATCCACCCATCTAGGCCTCCCAAAGTGCTGGGATTACAGGTGTGAGCCACCGCACCTGGCCGAGGACTACATTATTTAAGGGATTCATTCAATAAATGTCAAGTGATGGTGCAGAAAGCAAGAAAATGCCAAGGAAGGAAAGAGAATAAGAAGGTAACAGTGCATTGGTTTTCCATTTATAACTTTACATACGGATGTCATACAGTACAAACAAAATTGTACATGTTTTAAATGAGACAAGTCTGTTTTAACTTATAAGAGAAAAAGTTGCCAATGATCCCAGCGCAAGTGCAGGTAAAAACCCTAGATTAGCAGGTCAACAAATGAGAGAATGTAGATAAAGACCATCCACAGTGCCTGGCACAAAGAAAATGCCCAAAAACTGTTACAATTATTATAACATGATATTAGCACAGTCTCTATTTTAATTGTCATACACGTTACATGCATATTTTATATTCTGTATGTATTTTAATTTATACATTTTCTATATTTTATATACATATTTAAAAAAACAAGTTTGTGCTTCTCCAGGAAGTGTGCATGTGGAAAAAAAAAAAAAAGAAAAAAATACATATCTATTGTCAGAAGTCCTAAGATCTGGGGCTGGCAGTGGCTCACACCTGTAATCCCAGTACTTTAGGAGGCAGAGGTGGGCAGATCACCTGAGGTCAGGAGTTCGAGACCAGCCTAGCCAACATGGCAAAACCCCGACTCTACTAAAAATACAAAAATTAGCCGAGCATGGTGGTGTGTGCCTGCAGTCCCAGTTACAAGGGAGGCTGAGGTACGAGAAACACTTAAACCTGGGAGGCGGAGGCTACAGTGAGCCAAGATCATGCCACTACGCTCCAGGCAACAGCGTGAGACTGTGTCTCAAAAAAAAAAAAAAAAGTCCTCAGTAATACAGGCATCAATTAGTCAAGTGACCTGAAGCAACAGAATTCTCACAGTCTCAGATTCCTTACTTTGAATTAGTAAAAAGAGTATACATAAACTAAGAGGGGAAGACATTACCTCAAGAATCAATTTGCTGCAATTAGTAAATTATGCAACATGACTTTCGGCAATTCCTTTAAACTTCTGCATTTCTTGCTATTCATTTTTGGTTTGGGGTAGCCTTGTTTTATAATTTTCCTTTGCAGCCATACAGCCCATTCGCAAACAGAAAGCCACAGCTATAGCCACCAAGTTATTAAGTCAAATGTTGTCAAAGAGAAAAACAAACCACCCAGATGTGCCAGCTCCTAGTGATGTGCACCAGACCTTGCACAGTCTTGGACCTGAAGAAGCTGGACAAGGTTTTTCCTGCTGGCTTCACCTAGCTATCATAATTTTAGGAAATTATCATCTCATTCGTTCAAGGGATATTTTTAAAAGTAGAGAGGGCAGAGATTAAAAAATACAGCTTACCAACACTTTAAGGAGTAAGCCCTGAGAACGATCTCCACTCTCTTGCCTCAGGTCTAGCCAGAAGCCAAATCTCTTAGCCTGAGAGGCAGAGTTCCCATCCACAAAGTTCCTGACGCCAAGAGTGCACTACAGATGCTACTGGGGAGAGAGCACGAAAATAACTCCCCTGGAATGATATTTACATTACCCAAACAAAGAACTCTCCCTGTTCGATTTGAATATCAAGGGCTGAGAGAGAGGGAAAAGGGCACTGAAAAATCTTGTATCATTTTTTTTTTTTTTTAAGAGACAGGGTCTCCTTCTATCACCCAGGATGGAGCGCAGTGGCACAATCACAGCTCACCGCAGCTTTGACTTACCATGCTCAAGCAATCCCCTCCCCACCTCAGCTTCCCAAGAACCTGGGATTACAGGCATGCATGATGCCTGGCTAATTTTTTCTATTTTTTTGTAGTGATGGGGTTTCCCTATGTCAGCCAGGCTGGTCTCAAGCAATCCGCCCGCCTCAGTCTCCCAAAGTGCTGGGATTACAGGCGTGAGCCACTGCGTCTGGCACTAACATTTTCATTTGGGAAAAAAAGAAATAGTGCATTCTGACCTCATCACTTCCACAGACCTTGCAGTCTGCAAGGATGTGTGCTATGCTGATCTCTGAACTGGTTCTCTCCACCACCACTCCTCACCTAGGCTACTGTGAATCTTTTTGCTTCTGCTCTTTTCCTCATAGTTCCGTAAAAATCATGGGCCTCCTCTGTTCAACACCCTCCAAGGGCATCCTAAGGCAGAGAGGATAAAATCCAGACAAGCGCAACCTGCGTTGTCCTGCACCTGCTGACCCTACCGCCTACTCCAACCTCCTTCAAACGTGCCACCCAGACGCACTGGGCATTGCTTCTGGCGCTTGCCATTCCCCATACATCCCTCCAGAATGTACGTGGCATTCTCGCTCGCTTCATTCAGGCTTCTGCTCAAATGTCATCCCTTCTGAGAGCCCTTCCAAGGTACCCTGTGTAAATTGGCCATACCCTTTATGAAGAAAAGAATGAAAAACTAAGACTCAGGGATGGGCTGCCAAGAGACTGTCTCAGCAATCAGTGAGTATACAGTGTGAAGAGAAGCAATGCCTTGAGTGAGCTAGACTACACTGTTAGTAACTGAAAGATGTCCCTTTCCTACCAGCCCACATGTTACAACTCCAAAAGGACAGATTCTAAAACGGCCACCCTACTTACTATTTTCCAGAGTATAAAGCAGAGTAAGGAAGATGTGTAAACTGGTCAGAATAAAGTAGTAACTGAAACCAAAATTTTTAATAGGACTATCTATCAAGAAGAGATTACTTGGCGTTTCTGCCTCCAGAGAGTTGAGTAAGCTTCTGCCAGTCCCAGTCTTCCCTCAGATGACAACTATAACCTCTGCACAAAAATCCCAAAAAAGCAATTTCCAGAAGGCACTAGAGAGTCAACAAAAGACAACCAATTATGGAGGGGTGCTAAAATTCAGAGGGAGGGAATTACTGGTACAGGGAGAATTACTGTTGCTTTCACCCTGAGAGCAAGCCAGAGTTGGTACCAAGAAAGACCGCTAAAACTCTCATACGAAACCTATGGTCTTTCTGGCCTGTAAAGGAAATATATAAGGTAACCATAGCCCCTAGAAAGAAAGGAGAAAAATTCAGAAAGGAGAAACCAGAGATGGGGAGCTCCAAGTTCTGTGTAGAAACTGCTCTGTCTCTGGCCCACCCCTAAGCCATGCATGCTTGGTGCAGGCTGTAAGCAAAGCAGCTACATACAAAATAACTCAACATACGAGTGGCTATTCACGAGACAGGGCTTTTAGTCTGAGTCAATACAACTAATCACCTACTAAAACAAAAATATCAACACTTTCCAGAATAAACATCAAAGAAAACCATGCTGAGGCATACCACAAACTGCTGAAAACCAAATACAAAGAAAAAATTTCAAAAGTAGCCAGAGAAAACCACACCTTACATACAAGGAAACAAAAATCTGAAAACCACTGACATATCGTCAGAAACAACAGAGGCCTGGAAACAGTGGAACATCTGTCAGGTGCCAGGAAAGTAGTGGTCCCCAACATAGTGGAGAGTTTTTCAAAAGCCTAGACTTCAAATCCTTTGACATAACAATACTCTCTAGTTGGCTTTCATTAGGTATTTTGTTGTTGTGCTCCAGGAGCTAAGGGACCTGATTCACATGTTTACAAAATATACAAGAGCCAGGGAGAGAGCAGACACCCACCATCGCCCCTCTGTTTGGTAGTCCTACCCCATTCAATGGCAGACCCATTTCAACTGGTGACACTTCTCCCATCTCTCTGCAAGTCCTGTCTCCTTGCCCCGCCACCATCCCATTCGTGCTGAAGTTCTCTTTACACAGAGCATTTGGAACAGGATTGTTCAAGGGTGGTGGCAATAAAGATCACCTTCTCTCTAAGCTAGATCTTTTTTTGTAAGTAATTATTTAAAAGAATGAGGAATTTTAACATGTAAGTCCTATGGGGGACCCCTAAGACAATCCTTCTCCACTTAAAATAGCTGGGGCTCAATAGACTTCACAGCCCACAAACATCCAGCACTTATGCCTGTTGTTAGTGGGAACCTGAGCATAAGAGGAGCCCGTATTGCCCAGCATTTTCTGAAATGGCATGGAGGTTCCTGGGTAGATTCACTGATGCCTGGGAACCTTGGTTTAAGCTAGCATACTGAATTGGCTATATCTACATCCAAACGGAAAACCCACTCTAAGGTGTATCATAGTAGTGCCACTTTTCTATACCCGAGACAGCTACCAGTCTCTTTCTAGCTCTGATACCCACGTACATCCAAGATGTCAGCAACTTCAACCGCAGGCCAGAACACCCGCCTCTCCCAGATACAAAGCACAACCAGAATATTTACAGGATGGAGTGAAATTCTCCATCTGAAGCTACTTCCCCTTTTTTAAAAGGATCAGAAAAAAAACTTTTAATGCTAATATGAGAAAGCTGTTTAGAATGGCCTATTTGTAAAGTTTCTGGCATTTTCCAATTAGGTATTATTGCGATGGGCTGCCCAACAGTCAGGACAACTTATTTCCCATTAGAGTTTTTTAAAAAGGATTCATTCTGGTAAGTTCTCGATGAATTTCAGTCAACTGGGGTGGTACTAGCTTCTCTACATCCCTATCAAAATCAAAGAAAACTCAGGAAAAATGGAAAACAACGGCTTCTCTATTATTCCACTATTTGAGGAGCATCTATCTTTCACAGAGCAAATGCTTTTTTAATTTCAATGACAAAGTTGTAACAGAAAGAAAAAAAGTGAACTTTGAGAAGTCTATTAAAAAAACTCCCCATTTACAAAACTTTACTTAATATACAAAATAAACTGGGATAAAAAGGATTTATAACCCTACAGTCTTTGAATAGCTTCTGATTATAAATTCAATTAAATAAAAAAATAAGATTAGCAGCAGTAAGAAAAAATTTAAAGCAAAGAGGTACTTTGCACAGGAGAAAGTAGGCAGTAACAACTATGACACAAACAGAAATGATGTAGACAGGATACAAGAAGCCTTTATGAGTGAAGTCAGTTAAAGCTGCCCACAGCATAGGCAAGACAAACATACTGGCTTCCATCTCCTTTAACATTAAGGGGTAAGAAGGAATCAAATAAGTGAGCACCTTTCTAGAATCCTTAGTTGTCTTATCTTAGATTCCTCTTTAATGCTGAGATCAAAAAAGCTAATTATCAAAGATCACAAAATGACTACTTAATCCCAGGTCTGTATCACTCCAAATCTCATTATACCATGCTGCTGCTTAGAAAAACAATTCAAATAAATTGGCTTCCCAATGAAATACATCTTTTAAAAAACTAGACTTCTAGCAATGTGTGGCCCATCAGACCTTTTGCTACCTTTTGCCGAAAAGTAACTATATATGCAGCAGGTTAAACAGTTGGCAGTCTGCTTAAGACCTGCTCTAAGGCTGCACATTTAAGATAGATGGTTGCCATCTCTCTTCTAGAATGCCAAGTTTCATTCTGAAGTGGATACACTCCTCAGAACTAAAGCCCTGTCCTACATATTTAGCTATTATTTTTCCTGTAAAATACAGCACCTAACCACGAGATGGAGTAAATGAGAAAGAACCTACAAGACACCCTGGAAGGTTCCACAGGAGTTGGTTCTCCAACTCCAAAATATCGACCCCCAACCCCAGTCTTCCAAAAGACTTCTGTGAATACCTGGAAAATGACACAGGCCTTCCTAAACCCTTTGAGAGGTGACTAAAGCTGCCGCTTCTGGAATCAGACATACTAAAGCTTGGCTTCTCCATTACTCACCATGATCTTGGGCAAATTCATTAACCTAAGCCTCAGCTCCCATATGAATAAGTTGAAGAAACAGTGATAATGATATGTCACAAAATGCTTATTATAGTGCCTAGATGCTAAGTGCTTCCTAAATGGTAGCTTATCATTATCATCATCATCTTGTTATGACATGGAAGAAGTCTATGGGATAACCGACAAGGTTTTGTATGTTGAACATACAATCAGTTTCGGTTTTGGGGATCCTAGATTTAGGAAGTGAGTAACAGCAACAGAACTACCAAGGCTTGAAAAAGCAGCAGCAAATCCTTCAGGAAGAAAGGAACCTATACAGGTTTTTCATGAGTATGCATGTATTCTCCTCTACTAGAAGTCACGATTGCTAAAGTGAAGGAAGATGGAAAAGGGATTAAGAGTGAAACACTATTTCATGCACCAAAACGAACTGTTCGTTTTTCTATTACCATGATGGGGACGCCAATGTCAGGCCACAGAAGGTCCTCTGATGGCAGCTTGGGAGAATTCCACACCACCACGACCTTGTTCAGGTAAGGGAGGCCGTTCAGCCTCTCTAAAGAGTTCATAAGCACTTCCTCCCGCTCATAAGTCAACATCACCACCGTGAACTGCTCTCGGGGAACATTGCCTCCAAGCGCTGCCTGAAACTCCTTGCCAGAACCCCCAGCTCCACCACCAATAGGCCGAAAGCCAGTCCCTGAGCCCAAGAATTTGGCCTCTGAGGGCAACACAGGGTCAAAGGGAGTGTGGGGGAAAAGATGGAAAGGCCCTGGGGCAGAGTTCCAGCTGCGGTAAAAGTCAGTGACAGTCAGAGTGAAATTGCGGAGGTATCTGGGTGAGGCGTAGGGCGGCTCCGTTTCCACTGGCCCCAGGTCCAGGTCCCCGTTGTCAGCCATGTTGGGGTCGGTTCCAGCCGCCTTGCCTGAACGGTGGGGGATCTCAGCTGCTGCCTCTTCCCGTATGGGAGCGGCTGGGATCTGGATGCGAGTCCTAATCATAGCCAGCACGGTATTAAAAATACTGTCAGCAGTGGAGAAATAAGTCTCCCAGAGAAAGCGGCCTTGCCGCCTCATAGCCAGGAGGTCACTATCGGAGAGGCTTCTGAGCAGGAAATGAACCTCGGTAACACGAGGCTTGGGCACCACCAGGGCCGCTTCGTTCCACTGCAGCATGTCCTGGTAGGGAAGCTGGACCTGCTCCCCGAGCACCACCGGGACGGCACCAACTTCCAGGGCTTCAAAGAGCCGTGTTGCACACCCAGAGGAAATAACCAAGCGAGGGTCCCCAGGGGTGATGATGAGGGCGAAGGTGGAGAGCTTCAGCAATTCCAAGCGGTCCTCCCGCTCCCCACACAGTGCCCACTCAGTCGGCAGGCTGGGTTTGGGCTGGTTTTTGCAGGTGAATTCCACCAGGACCTGATCCAGCTTGCTGTCCTGCACCGCCTTCAGGGTGGCAATGATCCGGTCATCGTAGTCAGCAGGAGGGTCGCCCTCCATTTCCTCTTCGAAGGAGCGGGCCTCCTGAAGGCTAGACCTCAGAGACTCAATCTTCTCGCCCTGGAAGGTGAAGAGATATTTCCGCTTCACCGGCACCTGTGGTGGGATTTCCATGAAGTTGGGCTCAGACATGGCATGGACCAGCGGCGATACAACCAAGTCAAAGCCAGGTCTGTACTGGACAGCGTAGAAGGTGGACTGGGCCACCATGGCACGGCCAGTACTGACGTTATACAGGAGGTTCTGTGTATCTGACTTACGCGACAGATTGATGATGACATGGTTGTGTCCATCTGTCCGCCAGTGTGGCAGGGAATGCAACTGCTTCTCCAGCTCAGCAGGCCGCAGCACCACCGGCTCCTGCATCTCTCCCACTAGTATCATGTAAAGGCAGGCAATGTCTGCGTTTTCTGTAACATAAACATTAGCTCGTGCTGTCGCCTGAAAAGCCTGCTTGACCAAGGGATCCAGGTAGCTGCCAAAGACAAACTGGTCACTGTCATAGACATAGACCGGGAAGCCAGAGGTGAGAGGGCAACGAGAATAATCAAAGCAGTTGTGCAGCCGGCAGCCCCGAGTGGC
Source organism: Piliocolobus tephrosceles (assembly GCF_002776525.5). NCBI lineage: Eukaryota > Metazoa > Chordata > Mammalia > Primates > Cercopithecidae > Piliocolobus > Piliocolobus tephrosceles. The sequence continues at coordinate 26,993,181 of NC_045440.1, read as the reverse complement.
CTTCGGGGGAGGGAGGCCTGCATCGTCCTTCTCTGGGAGCAGTCGGATGGGCAGGGACAGCTTGGGCTGGTTCTGGGCCATGAGCTCCTTGTAGGAATGCTCGGTCTGGCTGATGACATTCTTCAGCTGGAGCAGGTCCTGCTTGGCATTCTCGATGCTCTTCTTACAGGCTTCGATCTTCAGATTCAGCTTGGCGATCTCGCTGTTCAGCTCTTGGCGCTTGGCCTCCAGCTGCAGGAGCTCTTCACTCACCGACTCCCGGATGCGGCACAGATCCAGCACGTGCTTCACCTCGCACAGCTCGTTCCCCACCCGGGGGCCAAAAATCCGCTTGCCTGCCTCATCAGCCTCATCCAGAGTGGTGAGGTAATAGTGGGCGATGAGCGGGAAGAAGACCAGGATGACAAAGAGCGTGAAGCTGAGCCACGTGAGGCGAATGCGGTTGGACCAGCGCAGCATGCAGGTCTGACCTCCGTTCCCCGCGCCCCCATTCCGCAGCATGGTATAGCCTGTCATGAGTCCTCTGCAGCCTGCCCCCCAGATCACGTCGGGTCACTCGCCATAACCATAGGTTGCTATTCCACAAAACGATCTCTGTTTCACTGACGCGTTTCCGGAAGAGTTAGTGTGCTCCCTGGACAAGGCACCAAATAAAATGGAAATTTCATTTTCCTCAGCTGCAGCTGAAATGGTCTCTGACCCTATTCCAGAAGATTTTAAGTTCTCGCTGTTGACCAAAGAACATGTCCTTAATCTTTATCAAACGGTAAAAGGAGCCACATTCTTGCTGCGATGAAAGGGAGGAAGTACCTGATGATGAAACCCAGAAAAAACACCCTGGAATCAGACAGACTTTTTCAACTGCCATAGCTCTTGTTTCTTGGCTTTGCTGACCAACAAGTATGCATAGTGTCAATTCACAGTTATACAGTAATGGGTTAGAACAGAAATAAATGCCAGCTTCTTACAATGCCTTTGCCAACAATCAGGCCTGCAAAAGAAAGAGAACCATGTCAGTCTTGAAGAGATTATGTTCAACACCCCCACCCCATACATTTCTAGAAAATGCTTAAATCTTAGATGGAACAATGGCTAGAACACTGGTTGTGTCTCAGAGAACATTACAATGACAATGTAGAGATGCTGTTTGTTGTTTGGTATGGGTATTTTACTTGGGATAATAAATGGATAAGTGCCCCCAAAAAGCTGCAGTTTACAACCCCTCCCCACTTCTTATTTAACTGGATCTAGAGCAGCATTACAGCCCTGTAACACAATGACCAACTAAATTCACAGGACAAAGATGTCCACGGTCTCATTTTCTTATCTGTTCCATACCTGGGCATCATCTTTAGATGAAGAGAAATGCCTTCCTAGCCAACTTGGGTAGTTTATGTTTACTCCTAACCTATAAGTCTTCTTTGGAAATACTTTACAAAAAAAGGCTCTGAAAAGCTCAATTTGTTCAATGTAGAGTTGAAAGGGTTGAAGAGAACTCTTTTGATCTGTATCCAGTAGTAGATGCAGTAATCCTGAGACAAAATGTATTTCCCAGTTTGCTTCTCATTTATCTTCCATTAGCAGACATCATGTGCTCTTTCTTAAAATATAAATAGTAACTTGCTCTTTTAGAAAGAACACTATACTTAGAAATGAGAGACATTCGTTCTCATTCTTTGCTGACAGATTTGCTATCAGACCTCGGTTTCCTAGTCTTCTAAAATGGAGATAGCTGCACAGAGACGGCAGTGCACCACAATGCTGTGACACAAAGTGCAGTGGACGGGAGGATGCTTGAAGCGACTCAGTCCCTCATCGACACTCCCAGCCCTGCTCTCTCACCAAGCTTCACTGCCACTGGCTACAGAGGCTTGCCACTTGCTTTCCCCCAAACTCAACAGAGTTGGAAGCAAATCATAATATTCTATGCCAGGGAATATTCCCGGTTTCTTTTTTCATTCTTCCAAAAAATATTCACCATACTCTTAACAGGGCTAAGACATGCTAAATATAACTGTGGGAAAATCTAAGATGTATAATCCTTGACCTCATGGAACTCCCTTCAGTCTAAGAGATAAGATATAAACAAACAAGGGTACATGTAGCATAAAATGAGTAGGAATTCACAGAGGCACAACCACTTTTTCTAGCCTCTACCTCTGTCAAAGATGTTTAACTATTAAAGGTGCTAATAGTCTTCTCTCCTTTTTACCATTTTTATAAACATAATTTTTTTTCAGAATAAAGATTTCTTAAAACATTCTAACATTTTTTCAAGTAACATGTGATTTCATTGTAACATTTGATATTAAATTTTAATCTGTCAATAAAATATAATAACAATTTCTAAAGAAAAGGGGACATTAGGCCGGGCATGGTGGCTCACGCCTGTAATCCCAGCACTTTGGGAGGCCAAGGCGGGTGGATCACCTGAAGTCAGGAGTTTGAGACCAGCCTGGCCAACATGGCAAAACCCCATTTCTACTAAAAATACAAAATTAGCTGGGTGTGGTGGCACGCAACTGTAATCCCAGCTACTCAGGAGGCTGAGGCAGGAGAATCGCCTGAACCCGGGAGGCGGAGGTTGCAGTGAGCAGAGATCGCTCAATCGCACCCCAGCCTGGGCAACAAGAGTGAAACTCCATCTCTCAAAAAAAAAAAAAGAAAGAAAGAAAGAAAGAAAAGAGGATATTAGAATTGGCTAACAGCAAAGAATGAGAGGAGGGAAATGATGGTGTGAGTCACTTCGTCCATTAGAAAGAACATCTGACAAGACATCAGACCTAAAGTTGATGATAAAATTAATAAAAGTTTTAAGTATTTGGATAATCTAAACTCGGATAATTAGCAGCTGACCAAATACTCTAATTTACATTATCCTTATGATTCAAATGTTTAAATCTCTTGCTTTCAAAAGAACCATCTTTGCACTTATGACCAAATTGTAACAAAGAAACAACAGAATGGAAGAAAAAGAAAAGAAGGTGTAAACACGGCAATCCAGCTGATTCATTCCTTCCTCACCATGTGTTTCAGGATCCTTCCTTCCTCTGACTTGTGTAGCATTACACCTCAGCACATGATTTCTTGAAAGAGTGAACCGCCAGGGCTTGCTCTCCTGATTAACAAAAATAAAACAAAAACAAAAATAGAACAGTGACACGCTATTAGAAAAATACTCAATACTGAAAGTGCTATTAAAGAACTTATTTACTGTCCCCTATGAAAAGATGTCTCGCATGTATATGAGGTCACCGAATAATTTACTGTCCAAACAGACTCTTTGAAGTGGAAAGGTAGATTTTTAATAAACACACTGCGACAAGTGGTATACAAGGGGACTCTCGCAGGCAAACCATCCAGACAGATGTTACCTATTTATGTGCTCTAAGGTGGAATAAAACCAAACACTAAAATATGGAAAAGTCCTTACTTGCTGAAAGTATATACTGAGATATTTACAGATGAAATATTATTGGAATTTGCTTCAAAACAAACAGGATGAGGGTGGCGGGGAGTGTTTGCAGGTAGAAATGAACCCAAGATCAGCCATGCGCTGACTGCTGTTGACAATGAATGATGGGTACCCATGGGGGCTTATTATATCAGGCTCTCTGCTTTTGCCTAAATTCAAAAAGATACCACGTACAGTGTCTAAACAGGGGTTTTTAAAAAGTCATTTGGAGACTGACTATACTTAGTGTAATATTTCTAGTGCTACCAACTTACATATAAGCAGAGCTGAGAGTAGAAACAAACATTCTCACAGAAACCAATAATTCAACAGTGATTCAAAAGAATGCATCCCCACTAAATTCCCATCTCTTTTACTGGAGCCAGGCAAAAGCATCGTCCATGTCCAATAGCATTAGCATTCCTTCCTAAACAGCTAATTAAATTATTTCAAGCCAAAAGAAAAAGAATACCCTCAGAATCTCTTCTGTCATTCTCTGGAAAATGACAATAAATATATCAGCCTCTAGAAATAAATGTCACTGAAATAATGATAAGGAGCCACCTTCAGATTTTTTACTCCATATACAATGTACATGTCTAATTCATTCTCCGTCACCTGCCACAGCATTTCATGCTTAACTTGCCAGCTGGCCTCCATTCCTGCCCCTACAATGCAATCCACACACAGCGACCAGGACCATCTTGAAATGCGAGTCAGACCACGCCTCCCCTCTCAGTATTTTCAAGGCTGCCCACTGTACTGCCGGGCCCCCCAGACCCATCTCAGTTACCATCACTGTTCCCCTTGCTCTCTCAGCTTCGGCCACACTGGCCTCCTCTTACCTCCTCGACTATGCCAAGCTTCTTGCTCTCACCTGTTTCGTCTGAAATGTTTTTCCCCAGGCTTCTGCCTGGCAGACTCTTTCTTATCCTTCAGGTCTCAACTTTCCTGGCATTCCCATTTAAAGTTGCCTTTCTTACTCCCTGATGCTCTCTGGCACCGACCCACTGATTCACTTCCTAGTATCTTTAAATTTCTTAATTCCCTCCCTTCCCCACCAAAGCCTAATCCTCAAGGGGAGGAACCATTTGTGCTTGGATCACTGCCGCGTGGCCAACACCCAGCCCAGTGTCCCGCACACTGTACACACTCTATAAATATTTGTTAAATAAATGAATCGTATCCCTGATCACTTTCTCATCCTACAAACTCTCAATTCTCCCCTGGACTTCCGTGAAGCTGTGCTTTTTTAGTGTTCCATCTACTTCCCTGACTCATCCTCCCTCTCTGCTTTGCTGGGACTCAGTCCTCCTACCTCATACTGAACGTGTTCCCCATGGCTCTCAACATAATGTTAATGAATCCATTAACAAATAATATATTGTATTGAATACACTGTAAACTATAGAGAGAGAACTTCAGAGCCAGGAGGCAGCTGGATGGCCATATGGACCTGCAGCTAGACTACCTGGCTCAGGACGCAGTTCAGTCTTGAGAATTTCGGAATGTTACATAATCTCCCTGAGCTCATTTCCTCCTCTGTAAAGTGAGGCTGAAAATCTCTGCCTACTGCCAGAGTTACTGCACAAATTAAGTAAGATATCATAGATGGAAGGAAAAAAAAAAGGGAACATGGCGAAAACAGTGCTTAGAGGAAAACGTAAGCATGAATTCTTATATTGAAGAAAAGTCTCGAGTCAATCACCTATGCTCCTCCTTCAAGAACCCAGAAAAAAACAAAACAAACCTAAAGAGCAGAAATCAACAAAATCAAAAACAGAAAAGCAGAAGAGAAAAGGCAAGAAAACAAAGAGGTTTGTCACTGGTTTGCAAACCTGCAAGAGTGACAAAGAAAAAAGGGAAAAGACACAAATTTCCAATAACAGGAATGAAACAGGGACTATCACTGCAGGCTACAACAACTCTACACACTTTCGTGAAATGGACCAACTCCTTGGAAAACACAAAGTACCACAACTCATCCAATAGGGAATAATCTGAATTCGTTTTATAACTATTAAGTAAATTGACTTCATACTTTTAAAAATCCCAAAAAAGAAATCTCCAGTCCCAGATGGTTTCACTGAAGAATTCTACTAAACATTCAAAGAAAACTAAACGCTGTCTCTTCCAGAGGAAGGAACACTTCCCAGTTCATTTTATAAACCTAGCATTGCCCTGACACTAAAGCCAAAGACAGTACTAAAAAAAAAGAACACCACAAGCCAGGCACTGCGGCTCACATCTATAATCCCAGCACTCCAGAAGGCTGAGGGGAGAGGATGGCCTGAGACCAGCCCTGGCAACACAGTGAGACCCCACCATCTCCACCAAAAAAAAAAAAAAAAATTAAATTAAATTAGCCAGGCATGGTCCCAGCTACTTAAAAGGCTGAGGTGGGAGGTGAGATCATACCTGGGTGACAGAGCAAGACCCTGCCTCAAAAAAAAAACAATGAAAACTACAAAAAAATCTCTCATGAATATAGACACAAAAAAACTCAACACAATATTAGGGACAGAATTCAGCAATATATAAAAAGAATCCCATTATATTGCATTTAAGTAGGGAAGTCTTAAGTATTTTAATATAGTTAATCCTATCCAGAAGCATTAAAAAGTCTCTCCACTTACACCTTCATTTCTCCTATCAAAGTGTCTTGCATTCTCACCCATGCTGTGCACCTCATAGTCAGTCAGTCTGCATTTTACACTTCCTGCCCATGCCCTGTCCTGGTTCTCTTTCTCTGACCCCTTTTCACTGCTCCCCAAATGTAGCTGTTCCCACAGGCTTGTCCTCGACCTCTTCTCTGCCTTCACCTCCCAGAACTTGCCAGTGAGCTTCGGTTAGCCCCCGATTGGCTGACTCTCAAATTTACTTTTCCCATCTTCACCTTCCTCCTGATACCCTTTTTCCAGTGGTCAGCAACACAGCCATCTACACGTCAAAGGTCCAGTGGCAGCAAGCACATCTTCTATGACTAGAAGGGAATCGTGACAGTGTCTTCTCCCAGGGGGAAAAAAATTAAAATAGTTGTATACAGAGATTTATCATTCAGATTGTGGCCAGCGTCCTACCTTTTACTCTTTTCCCTAATTAGACATTTTTGCTGACAAATGCAAAGTAGAAGTCTATCTGCTAGCTATTCACTGAAGGGCTGAACCAAGCTATAACCCTGGAAAGCTACAATGTAATCACTCCATTCCAGAGTCTGAGCGGTGGGCTGAGAAGTCCGTGCTCAGAGTTCCAATCCAGAACTATACACATGCTGGTGTTCCCCTTCACCTTCTCGCCCCTCCACCTCCAAGTACCAGGGCCCTCCTCCTCTCGCATCCCTTATCTCAATAGCAAACTGCAATTATCAGCAGGAACATTACTCACGGCCTTGCTTTCAAGAGTTTGTTGATATAACAACCATCCTACGGACTTGACTTTTCTCCTTGTAAAACAAAAACACTGATATTGAAACTTCCCATTGCGGATCTGGGATATGTCTCTATTTAGGTCTTCTTTCATGTCTTTTAATAAACCTGTATAATTTTATATGCAGAAAATTATCAGACTACAATGCAGCTCCGAAAGAAAGAAAAAAAGTTAAACTACACTAAAACACTCACCTGGAGAGACAGGAGGCGCAATGGGGAAGAATGGAGTCACTGCTCCATCTGGCTATTATGCCTTCCACGTGGAAGGTATGAAGGGAGAACAAGGCGAGAAACAGAGAGGCTAGACACTTTCCAGATGTTCCCAGTGAAACCTTCAATGGCCTCTAATATCTTAAATAACTATGATAATAGCTAACAGGTATTGAATGCTCACTATATGCCAGGTTAAACCTATTACCATATATTCCTCAACACACTCACTTAATCCCCACAACAATCTCGTGAAGTGGGTTTACTGTTATTCCTGCTCTGTACATGAGGAAACCAAAGCACAGAGGGTAATTAGCCATAAGTCGCCCTTGTTATGTGGTGAAACTTGAATTCAAACCAAAGCAAGCTGACTGTAAGGCTCATACCTTTAATGCCTTAATTATGTTACACTGTCTATATTAATTCAAGTAACAATGCAAGCAGGCACACACACATGCCTATCATGTGTATTTTTACATTCTCCATATCACTGCTACTCCACTGTAACCACGAATAATAATTACAATTGAAACACATAATATTCCTCCAAAACCGAAAGTCAACACTATATTCAAAGTATCTACCCGCTAAAGAGAACAGCAGACTTAGAGCAAAATATGTTTGCCAGTGTGCCTTTGACCCACCTGTATATCTGTGCTTATAGTACTATTTTCTCTTTTTCATTTAGGTCAAAATGGGCCCATCAAGTGGCAGAACTCCATGACAACCCAGGTGCGGGTTCTACAGAGCTGTCTGCACGCTGCTGCCATTGCTGCCATCACCAGGAGCTCTTCCAATTAGGTAAAGAGAGTTCTCCACAGGAAACCATTTCAGTGAGGTTGTTGAAAGCAGTGAGGATTGTTTTGTTTTTAAGTACTAACAACCCAAAAAAACATCATTTCCTGATTTCCTTACTAAGTACAGGCATGACAAACAGCCTGTCAAGGCAAGACAGTACCTAGTTCGTGAAGTCAGGAAGTATGTTAATAAGCACTAAAACACATTTGCCAACGCTATCACTGATTTGTCTTCTGTTTAAAAAAAAAGGCACTTCCCAGGGAAGCTAATTGTAGATAAAGAGTAAGCTGTAAGAACTACATATAGACACTTCCCAAGTTACGGGAGACCAAGGCCCTATGTTTTCACAATCCAACGACCACAGTGGTTTCGTACTGGATAACTTAGCCTGGATGAAAAAAGGGAACTAGAACATCCTCAGCAATTAAAAAAAAAAATGAAGTGTGAAAAACTGGTTGTGCCTTGACCTACTGACTCGAGAGTGATGATTATGATGCAACCAGAGAACCGGAATTTGAGCCACCCTTATGGCTGTTAGAAAAGGAAAACAAGTTATTCTTTGGGCTTAAGAGCAGATTTCTAAATTCCGAGGTGTTCCACAAATGCCACTAGCAGACAAATCACAAAATATAAAAGGAACTCATCAATAAGTGGTGAGCATTCCTTCCACTGCTCAATATATAGATACTAACAAGGAAAATGAGGCTATTGTCAATATATAGATACTAACAAGGAAAATGAGGCTATTGATTACCCCAAGTCATCTATTTGGCAACAAACCTGAGCCCAGAAGTCTCAACTCACTAAGTCCTCAATTGGAAAATTATGCCATTGCCTTATCTGTTTCCCTTCCCACCAGTTTGCTAATGTCCCACAAATCCAAATCGTATTGTCTTACCAGTCAGTTTAACTAGGTGTAAAAATCAGATTCACCACTTAAGAATTTTTTCAAATAATAAACGGGGGCCCGAGCTAGTTTAACTAAATCGGAATTCCTAAGTGTGGGGGCCAAACTCCTGCAGTTTGACAAAGTTCCCAGGTGATTTTAATGCAGAGCACACAACCCTAACTCCAAAACCATTGGTCTAATGAAGAACTGATAGTAATGGAGATTCAGATTGATGGCAGCTGAATCAATGTAACTGCAGACAGCTAAGGAAGACAAACAGCACTATCCCTTAGGTAACGCAGAAAGTCCGCACTACAATGCACCACACACCCTTGGAAGATGGGGAGAAGAGGGCTTTATCATAATTGCTACTCATTTATATTTACAGTGTGCTAGGCACAGTACTCTAGATAACACACTTCACACGTATTATCTCATTTCAATCAGCCACATGGGATTACTGTCATTCCCACTTCACCGATGAAGCAGTGGCATATCACTGAGGCTAGGAAATTTGTTCAATGCAATACAGCAACCAAGTTACAAATCCAGGTCTGTATGACCTACAGCCCTGTATACTGCTTCTCACTCATCTACCATTTGTTTACTTAGAGGATTCATTTTGTCTTAATTCATTTTACAATCAATATGTATTACTTTTGCAATTAAAAATATTACCTTGTTGCAATCTTTTTTAAAAAACACCTCATTACATTTTTCAATAAATAATGTGACACATCTACTTGGAAAAAAAAATAAAGTCAGATAACTGCATGACAAACCAAATCCAAAAATAAGTTCCAGATGCATTCAAGAGTTAATTATAATAAATGAACTGTAACAAGAAAAGGAAAACATACATGTAATTTCATCTCAAGTTAAGTATAGCCACTTTTCCAGGAATCCAAGCAAAATTAAAATCCAGAAATATTCAACAGGTTTGACTCTATAAGAATCAAAGGATTCTATGTATTCAGAAGGGAAAAAAAGCTTAAATTTGATTAAAAACTGGGAAGCCTGCACAATATGACAGAATTTTAAAAAGGCAATCAACAGTGGGCAACGGATATAAACAAGAAGTTACACAAAAAAGGGTTCAAGTGATAAACATGTTTATATATTTAACCTTCCTAGCGATCAAAGAAACGCACATTTCAAACAAGATACTGTGGTATTTTCCGCTAATAAATCATCAAAGAATCGTAAAATTATAATATCTGGTGCTAAGCAGCATCCAGGGTAAACATTCCCACACTTGGCTGCTGGGATTGCAAATTGGCACACCTTTCTGGAGCACAATTTGGCAGTAATAGAAACACTGAAACCGTGCCTGTCCTCTTTCCCTGTAATTCTATCCCAGAAATTATTCTTAAAGAATCATGAGTGAGAAAAAAGATTTAACTTCCAAAATGTTCATACTAAAACATTAAAATAAAGTGATTAACGTACAGTACAACTCTGAACTATGCTGGCTGCCACAATGTGGCAGGTACTGTTGTGTCAGTAAAAAGGTAAACTGAAAAGTAATTTGCCATTTGTAAGAAAAAAACCTTCAAAATTTTCTTATCTCTGATTCAGCAATTTCACTTTCTAGGAATGTATTTTAGGTGAGCAAGATTTGTATATAAAGATGCAATCACCTCATTATTCTTTATCATCTATATAAAATATATAAATTAAATGTCCAAGACTAGGAGCAAGGTTAAACAATGTGTGACTGTCATTGATATGACTATCATACCATTAGGAAGCTTTTCAATGGTTTTAAATAAAATGAAAAGATGTGTTCACAATATAATGTTAACCGGAAAAATACAGATTCAAAGCCATATATGCCGTATAACAAGTTTAAAATGCATATGTATATATTTCTGAATAGAAAAACAGAAGCAAAAACACCAACAGAGGCACTTCTAGGTTGTGAAATTATAGGTGATTTCTGCATTCTTCCTATCTTTCTCACTCTCCCTCCTAAAATGAGATGCATCATTTTATAAGGGTTGGGTAGAGATGTAGAAACAAGGTTTTTAAATACAGTCTTCAGATGGATTTTGCTAACTTATTCTCAGAACAGTCAACTTAGAGTATAAACTAATCTCTCTAATGCTTTCCGCTTCTCCAAAACACATGATTTTTATTTTATGCTGTGGAGACGTACAATTCATGTTGTTAGTGCCCTGGGCCTCCCTGAATGAGACAGAGAAAGTGAGGCAAGTTTGCTAAGCCATGCATAAATCAGTTTTTGGTTTTTTTTTTTTTTTTTTTTAAGAGACGGGGGTCTTACAATGATGTTGCTCAAGCTGGTCCTGAACTCCTAGACTCAAGGTGAGTGCTGGGATTACAGGTGTGAGCCACCGTGCCCAGCCTTAAATCAGCTTATGACTCAGGCATCCTCCTTCACCCTTCGTGGGTAAATTCAGCTTAAGATGCTTTACCATCCCATCACCATTACCATCTTTCTGATTCATCAGGTCCCCTAACTTCCCAACTCCTCCTTCTTGACTCACAAGCTCCTTATCCTTTGTTAACTCATAAATTAAGGGGTTAGACCAGATGACCTCAAAGATCCTTTTAGACTCTAGGCCCTCACTGACTGACAACTGTCTTGCTCCCAGAAAGCACAAAAACATGTTTTACTGTGGGGAAAATTTCACCACCCTATCTACTCAAGGCAGCAAGGCCATTCCCAAGACCTTCTCGTTTCACCTCCAAGATTTCAAGCATAAGGCTTTCCTTAAGGCCCCTCTTAATTTTCCACAGACTCCATTAATAATTTGGGATCCCATCAACTATTTTCTGCATTTGAAGCCACTGTGCTTTTTTTTTTTTTTTTTCTTTTTAGACGGAGTCTCGCTCTGTCACCCAGGCTGGAGTGCAGTGGCTGGATCTCAGCTCACTGTAAGCTCCGCCTCCCAGGTTCACGCTCTTCTCCTACCTCAGCCTCCGGAGTAGCTGGGACTACAGGCGCCCGCCACCTTGCCCAGCTAGTTTTTTTTTGTATTTTTTAGTAGAGATGGGGTTTCACCGTGTTAGCCAGGATGGTCTCGATCTCCTGACCTCGTGATCCACCCGTCTCGGCCTCCCAAAGTGCTGGGATTACAGGCTTGAGCCACCACGCCCGGCCCACCACTGTGCTTTTTATATTTTACAGCTGTATTTCAGAAACAAAGGAAGCTGGATGCTGCGGCTCACGCCTATAATCCCAGCACTTTGGGAAGCCAAGGTAGGTGGAAGTTCAAGACCAGCCTGGCCAACATGGTGAAAACCCATCTCTACTGAAAATACAAAATTACCCGGGTGTGGTGGCACGCACCTGTAATGCCAGCTACTCAGGAGGTTGAGGCAGGATAATTACTTGAACCTGGGAAGCGGAAGTTTCCAGTCAGCTGAGATCATGCCATTGCACTCCAGCCCAGGTGAAAAAAGCGAGACTCTGTCTCAAAGAAAAAAGAAAAGAAAAACAAAGAAAGGAAGCCATGCTGGAAAGAGTACATCAAAATTGCTGAAAAAACATTTAAAAGCAAGTTGGAGAAGAGGTTTGAAAGGGAAAGCAGTCAACAAAGCAAACATTCAGGACGTTAACCATTAATGTTATTGACCAGTCCAAAAGGTACTGGACACAGCCAAATGAAGGAATATACCAAAGGAAAGGCATGTGTGTGTGAGGGGTGGCGCTCTAAGGCAGGCACCCGCAAGTGGCAGCTGCCTGCTTTTGTAGATAAAGTTTCACTGGAATACAGCTTTGCTTATTCTGTTATGGATTCCGTTTGTATGGCTGCATATAGTAGGCATTCTTATATATTATGTATATAATGCTTTCACTCTCCAACAGACTCTACAGTTCATCTTCCTATGGCTCCACTTCTAGACTTTCAATGGGTCATTTGGGTGTGAGTAGTATCCTACACTGCACTTTATGGCCTAAGTGTGGGAGAAGGAAGTATGTTAGTAATGAGTCTCCACATTCCTCTTCTATTTTCAAGATCACAGGTTTTTAAAATCCTGCTTCTCTTCTCCCTAGTAACATCACCCAAGAGGTCTGAATGATTGAAAATTTAAAAGGACTGTGCAACTGATTCCGCCAAGAAAAGAAAAGATGAAGCTTACAGGTGAGGCCACCTCTGTCCCTCTGGAGCTCATAAACTCTCTCTGCCTGGGCTATGCTATTTCCATGAAACCTCTAAAAGTGAAAAATCCTTTCTTCCCTCTTAGTCAACTGCCCTATCATTGAAAGTCTTTGAAATGATAGTTGCCGAAATGAAGAGGTAACAACAACAAAAAAAAAAAAACAGAAATATGTTAACAGAAGTTTTCTGAGCTAAACTTAATAACCAGCGAATGGAGTGGGCAGTTTTAAGACGTTTTGAAAGGTCCTGGTTTCATATTCCTTGCCTCACTTTACAGTAACATGCCAAGGCACTCGAACCTTTACCAAGAGTAGATCTGGTGGGACCTTCATTTTTTCTCCTAACACCAGAGTCTACAATAGGGAATCCCTCCCACCCGCCTCCAGAAGACCACCAGTCTCAACTGGGACAGGGACTCTGCATCACTCCTGCACCCCTCATCACCTATAACCCTCCAATCCACAGCTGGCCTAGGGTCCTGCGGGAAAGAACCGGTCTCTGTCTAGTCTAAGACATTCTTCTGCTGGCTTCAAACCACCCTCTGGACTTGCCCTCTCTCCTAAAAATGCATTTCCCATGCTCAGCCTGGCCCCTGACTTACTTCTCTCCAAACTGTTCAGTTAAAATCTTCTTACTCCGAGATCAAAACTGAGGCCTAATCACTGAAAGATCCCAACTACACACCAAATATTAACAGGGTTTTCCCCCACTAGAAAAGCCAGAGGTGGAGGGATACAGACACATGCCTGTCAATCACTTTTTAGGTAGGTATGCCCCTCACATCTGGATATTAAACAGGTTTCCGGAAGTCAGAAGAGCCACAATTCCGACTCCTCCAGAAAGCACTTAGTTAAGCTAGATTCTCTCATGCTCGTGAGTTCTTATGATTCTTCGGGCCCCCCACAGGCAAAAGAATGGGAAATTCCCACAGGATAAGGTATTTTTTAACACACCAAATAACAGTTTAAGAAAACAGTTCTTTCATCACAAAATATTTAAACGTCCCTCTGCTAAATAGCAAGTAGCTGAAAAGGCTTCGCTTCGCTCCAGACTCTGCCCCGCTGTTACTATACCAGCACACAGGTCACAGATAGTCACCGTTATCAGAATGCAGGACTCGCTGCCGAACAAAATACAGAAAACTGCAGAGTCTGCATGGCTGCAACACACAAAGCCTTTAAAAACAAAAGAACACACGGGAAGCTAGGCCAGTAAAAATGAAGCTATCTAAATTGGACAAAGAATAGGACAAAGTGACAAGAAATGCTAAAGACGCCTCTTAAGTAAATCACATACGGGGGAAAAAAATGGACATGTGGTGGTGTTCTGCGCTTCCTCCTCCACCAAAGGAGTCGAACCAAGAGGACTTGATGAAGCTTTTAGAGTTTTTAAAAGGGGAAGCAAAACAATCCAGGTTGCGGGGAAGGGCGGGGGTGGGGTGGTGCGGGTGGCGGGGGAGGGGCAAAATCCACAAAATTTAAGTCTTCTGAGAGCCATACAGATTTTATTAATAAAAGGAGCCGAACCTCTCGCTCAATGTGGGGAAGAGAAAGCAGCACCCATCAGCAGCCGGACAGCCCTGCCTCGCCTTCGAGGGGCTCGGAATAGGTGCTGTCTCCCCATCGCTGGGCTCGGAGCTCCGCCGCGCACACACGCCCCGCGCAGCCCCGTCCGGTCCCGCCCGTGCAGCGCGAGGCCGGCTCTAGGGCAGCTGGGCCTGGGAGCCTGGGTCCTGCAGCACTTGGACCCTCGGACAGGAAGCGGCTCCTCTGACTGTGGCTCCTGAAAGGAGGCGAGCCCGGCAAAAAGAGCCAGAGGGGAGGGCAGCAGGCGACTGCGTGTAGAAGCAGGGGGCAGATGTGGGAAGGTGTGCACGGGAAGGGGTGGGGGTAGTCTGGGGCTGCGCCTCCGCCGACAGAAGATGCTCCGGGCCAGCAGCCGGACAAACGCCGCGAGCCACAGAGGATGGAGGGCTTTAGGGAGCAGAGGAAGCTCAATAGCTGCAACCGAGCGTGCAAGAAAAGAGGTGGAGGCGGGTCCCGAGCAGCCCAAACTGGGGCGAGAGAGGGCGTGTGGGGGCGGGGAGGGGGTACCCCAGCCCAAGGACCCGTTAGCCTTCCCCGCTGCCGGCCGAGGGCCTGGCGGCCTCTCCGCGGGCCCCTGAGCCGTCGGACAGGCCTACTCCGCTCGGAGGCTGCACGCCTCCCGCCGCCGGGCAGCAGCCTCCCCAGGGCACCGCGGACCCGGTTCCTCCCGCCGCGTCCCCAGCGCTCGGGGCCAGCCCCAGCACCCTCCCACGAGCCCTTCCGGGCGCGGCCCCCACTCTCGGGCTCACGCACGGTTAGCAGTCCCACCGGCTTCCAGCTTAGGGACCTGCCGCTGCCGCTGCCTGCGCGAAAGTCGGCGTCCCAGAAGCCGCTCGGGCTGCCGGCCGCCCGCCTTCCAGGCCGCGCGGAATCCGCCGCTCCCCCTGCCGGCCGGCAGCCATTTCCGACAGACGACTGCGGAACTTGCCGAAGGGCGCCGCGCCGGAAATGGCCGAAGCCGGCGTTCGCGAGCGGGGGCGCGGACGCGGGCACGCGCTCTCCACTTTCCCAACCGCGTCCGAAGACCGCCGAGGCCTCCCGCAGCGCCACGGTGACACCCGGCTCAGGGGCGCGAGGCCGGGCGCCGGGGATTGTGGGAGGTGCCGGGGCCGCGCCGGCCGCCTTCGGAGCCTCGCAACCCGCATCGTGCAAAGGCCACCAGGCCCCGTCGAGAAGACCCGACCGCGGAGGGCAGGGAGGATGCTCCTGGCGGCGCGGGAACTGGGTCTGACTCCCGAGCCACCGCCGCTTCCGCAGTAACGCCGGCCCAGGAAAAGTCAAGTCACAAATCCCTGAAATCTAAAACTCCATCCCCAGAGAAAAGGCCTCCAAGGGCGGGCGCCGTGCGCGGCAACGGCCTGCGGTTTTGAAGCCCTTTGACTATTTCATAACAAAGACAAGGCCTGACGGCTTGGACGCTTAGGAAAATCCTGGGGCTTTGCAAAAACAACAGGTTAATCCAGTCGTGTGAGATGATCACCAAAACAAGACAGGAAAGAAGGACACCGTGTCAATGCTGAAGAGCCAGCCCCTGTGAGCCCCAAAGTGCACATTTTCCACAGTCCCAAGGAACACGTAACTGTGTGTTTCCACACTTGGCGAAATCAGGACAAGACTTCTTGGATAATGGAACAGGGGATGGAGATGGGAGCAGGCACCCTATCGGGTCACCTGCTTAACTTAGAAACCAGCTTTTAAAACCTGTAACTGCAGTATGAGCTACGATCAGATTTGTCTCAACGTATTTTTTTTTTTTTTAATGTTTTTAATACCCAGAACACAGGGCTTCTACTTCAGGGTTTCCTCGCCAGGGAACCCCAAACACACAGGGCCTGGAGAAGCCCGGTAGAGCCCGGCCAGGATGGCTTCTGGCCCTGCGCTTGGGTGGTCGGCTGCCTTTAGAAGAACTGTACCCCAGAGACAGGCTCGCAGCTGCCGACCTTATCCACTTGCCCTTCCTGCTGGAGCCCAGGCCCAGTGCTCCAGCGAGGAGGCTGAGAAAACGGTGAAGACTGATGCCCACGGGGGACAGCTTGGGCTAAGGATGACGTTTGCAAAAAAAACCTTTAAAAACCCTTAGCAACCTGTTTTCTAGAGCACACTCTCTCCACCCCCAAACCAGTCCCTACTCGGATCCTTTTCCTATCCTCTTTCTCTTGCTCTCCCCTCTCCTGTTCACTTTTCCTGTCCTTTCTTCTGGATTACTATAAACAAACGCTTTCCAAGTCTTATCGCCATCAGATGTATACATACGCAACCCCTTACTGTTACCAATTTGTTGAGTGTTGACTGGGTATCATAAATTCTATTTTTTTTTTAACAGTTCCTCTACTTGGCTCTCCTCCAAAGGTACCCGGCCGTAGCAGGTAGGGGCTTGGCAGTGTGGGAGGAGATACCACAGAAAACAGAAGAACTACCGGGCCTTGGTTCATTTCCACACTAGCGAGAGAGGACATGCAGGTACCTGCTACCTGTTGGACTGTCTTCTTTTACGTTGGAGTAACTTAACACATTGCTGCCCTTAACTTTGACTTCCTTGCTTTTAAAGATGATGAAGCTGGCCAGGTGCGGTGGCTCACGCCTATAATCCCAGCATTTTGGGAGACCCAGACAAGTGGATCACGAGGTCAGGAGTTCGAGACCAGCCTGGCCAACATGGTGAAACCCTGTCTACCAAAAATACAAAAATTAGCTGGGCGTGGTGGTGCGCACCTATAACCCCAGCTACTTGGGAGGCTGAGGCAGGAGAATCGCTTGAACCCGAGAGGCAGAGGTTGCAGTGAGCCAACATTGCGCCATTGCACTCCAGCCTGGGCAACAGAGCAAGTCTCCGTCTAGGGAAGGAAAAAAAAAAGATTATGAAGCTTTAGGAAGAACAGGGATATTCACCTGCTGCTGAGCCCCCCTCCGCTTTGATCTTGTGAGCCTGCACTCTCCTGCTCCCCTCTCTGTCTCCTGTTCCTTCTCCTACCTTGTGTTCTCTGCCAACGATATGACTGGGGCTACTTTCTTTTTTCCTGCTCACACTGTCTTCTTGCTAATTTCAGCCAATTTCCTTGCATCATCTCCACCTGCAAGCTGGTCCTTTATAGCAGAGCTTGGGGCCCTGCTGCCAGTAGCACTCTGGACACCCTCCCATCATCATCATCGTCCTTATTTTATTTTTTGGAGACAGGATCTTGCTCTGTCACCCATGCTGGAGTGTAGTAGTGCAATCACAGCTCACTGCAGCCCCGATGTCCCTGGGCTCACGTGTTCCTCCCACCTCAGCCTCTGGAGTAACTGGGACCATAGATCTCTGCCACTGTGCCTAATTTTTGTTTTTTGTTTTTGTTTTGTTTTGAGACGAAGTCTTACTCTTTTTGCCCAGGCTGGAGTGCAGTGGCGTGATCTAGACTCTGCAAACTCCACCTCCTGGGTTCAAGTGATTCTCCTGCCCCAGCCTCCCAAGTAACTGGGATTCTCCTACCCCAGCCTCCCAAGTAACTGGCACTACCATGCCCAGCTAATTTTTGCATTTTTAGTAGAGACGGAGTTTCACCATGTTGGCCAGGCTGATCTCGAACTCCTGACCGCAAGTGACCCGCCCATGTTGGCCTCCCAAAGTGCTGGGATTACAGGCATGAGCCACCATGCTCAGCCTAAGTTTTGTTTTGTTTTTTTTGTAGAGACGGGGTTTCACCATGTTGACCAGGCTGGTCTCAAATTCCTGAGCTTAAGCAATCAGACTGTCTTGGCCTCCCAAAGTGCTAGGATACAGGTGTGAGCCACCACCCAGGGCCGTCATCACCCTATTAATATATACTTTATGAATACTTAATTGCCAGGCAATAAGCTAAACCCTTTTATTCACTGTCTCACTTCAATCCTTACAGGGAGGTATCGGCTGCCAGATAGGGAACTGAGACTTCAAGAAGCTAAATAAATAAGGTGTCCAACACCACAGAGCGTGGAGCAAAGGACGCTTGAGACTCCAAATCTTCCTAATTCTTGAGCTCATCTGGCTATCTCACCAGGGCCTTAAATTTAATATTTCCCAAACTGATCTCATCTTTATCCCTTCCCACTTTGCACTTCTCAAATGTCCTTGTTTAAAATAGTTACCTTTATCTTTCCTAACCCAGAAACTCAAAACCTGGCATCATTTTTGACTTCTCTCTTTACCTTCACATTCAATCAGTTTCTAAGACTTAAAGCCTTTACTCGTAGGATCTCTACCATCGATCCTCTACAGTTTCACACCTACATCCCATTCTCATTCCCAAATCCCGGTAACTCCCCTCCTGGCCCATCCCTTAACACTGAAATCCTGGCTTGGAAAATAGGGTCACATTCACAGCAGCTGTCCTCAAGAAGGAAGCCAAGGCAATAGTATGCACAATGAAGTGAGTCTTCACTGATCTCTCCATATTTTGACATTTTACAGCACTTATTATCTCTACTTTGTATTTTGAAACTGAATCCAAAATAGTTTTGCATTGTTGTTTAACAGTCACGTATGTAGAATTTTTTTTTTTGGAGACAGAGTCTGGCTCTGTTACACAGGCTGGAGTGCAGTGGCGTGATTTCGGCTCACTGCAATCTCTGCCTTCTGGGTTCAAGCAGTTCTTGTGCCTCAGCCTCCTGAGTAGCTGGGAATACAAGCACACACCACCATGCCTGCCTAATTTATTTTTAGTAGAGATGGGGTTTCACCATGTTGCCCAGGCTGATCTTGAATTCCTTAGCTCAGGCAATCTGCCCACCTCAGCCTCCCAAAGTGCTGGGATTACAGGCGTCAGCCGCCGCACCCAGCCCTGCGACGTGTGTAGATATTTATCCACATCTAGAAATTAGGAAAAGCAGGATGCACTGAACCTTTGGTACCCAGCAGCAGGAGCCTGTGGGTCTTCTGTCTGGAGCACAATCACAAGGACCGAGCATCAGCAGCACCCACTCTCCTTTCAGCTCCAAATTTTAAACTCCCATAAGAGAGACATCATTGGCCCAGCTTGGGTCACATGTCCACCCCTTTACTCAATCAGCTTTAGCCAAGCAGCAGGTCATCCTGGTCCAAACATCACAGTTGGGGGCCTCCCCTGTAAACAGAGCTTGTTCCCAAAAAAGAGGGAGGCACGCACCATTCATTTGTTCATTCAATCAGCTAATAGTTGAGCATCTATAGAAATATATGCAAGGTTCTATTATGTATGCAAAATGTGTAAAACATGGCCCTGCCCTCACACCACGAAAGTTAACACATAAAAAGAAGTCACCAGATAAAAAGCATAACAGTATTCGTAAGTACTCATGAGTGACCATCAATTCAGTTACACATGATGGAAGATAATTCATTATACCTAGTATAAGCCGCTGGCGGTAAAAGTAGTTAGCAGCAATGTGTACATGATCAACAAAAGCTCACAGCAGCACCATTTACCCAAAAACAGAAAAGTACCCAGATGTCCATCAGAGGTAGACCAGATAAACAAAATATAAAATATAACACCGCACAATGGCTCACACCTGTAATCCCAGCACTTTGGGAGGTTGAGGCCAGCAGATCACTTGAGGTCAGGAGTTTGAGACCAGCCCGATCAACATGGTAAAACCCCATCTCTACTAAAAAATACAAAAATTAGCCAGGTGTCATGGCATGTGACTGTAATCCCAGCTACTCGGGAGGCTGAGGCAAGAGAATCGCTTGAACCTGGGAGGCCACAGTTGCAGTGAGTCAAGATCACACCACTCCACTCCAGCCTGGGTAAAAGAGCGAGACTCCATCGCAAAAAAAAAAAAAGTATATATGTATAGTGTATGCATGCACAGAATACAGCAATAAGAGTGAATGTTCTACAAATATACACAATATTGCTGACTCTCCCAATGTTAAACAAAAGCATCCAGACACACAAAAATGTGTACAGTATATGATTCCATTGATAGAAAGCTTAAAAACAGGCAAAACTAATTCACTCTTATGGAGTCTTAAGTAAGGGGAACAAAAGGGGCCATCTGGGCAGTGATAATGCTATTTCTTGAGCTGGGTGCTGGGTTCACAGGTGTGTTCAATTTGTTACATTCATCAAGCTTACACTTCCCATACATCTTCTTTTCTATGTATGTCATCCTTCAATAAAAAGTTTTTTTAAAATAAATAATTGGGCTTGTGTGGTGGCTCACACCTGTAATCCCAGCACTTTGGGAGGCCGATGTGGGAGAAGCACTTGAGTCCAGGAGTTTGACCAGCCTGGGCAACATAGGAAGACCCTGTCTCTAAAAGAAATTTTTTAAAGCCTGGCATGGTGGCACAGTTAGGTGGCTAAGGTGGGAGGATCGCTTAAGCCAGGAAGTTGAGGCTGCAGTGAGCCATGATCGTGCCACTGCACGCCAGCCTGAGTGACAAAGCGAGACCGTGTCTTAAAAAAATTAAATAATTGTGAGCCAGGAAGTCGAGGCTGCAGTGAGCCATGATCGTGCCACTGCACTCCAGCCTGAGTGACAAAGCGAGACCATGTCTTAAAAAAATTAAATAATTGGCACTCAAAGTAAGACACCTTTAATCTCCCTTGAACATCAGCTCCATGACTATCGTAGAGTTGCCAATTATTCCCACACTCCCCGCCTCCTCCCCACCACCACCACCATTATGCCCCCTTCTTAGAGACATAAGACACCGGAGCCTTTGGAAGGAGCCACTATATTTACTGCATGACCTCCTCCCCTCTGGTCCCAGCCTACTGGACTTCTCACCTGGAATTGTGGGAACAGGTCACTGTAACTGACTCACGTGACAGAGACAGTGCTTGATCTATTAATGTACACAGATTTGGGAGAAAGAATTTCTGGGCCTATGCACAGTGATAAGCCCAGAAAGCTGGTCTGCAGAAAATAGAAGCAAATAGAGTCAGCATAGAGAGGGAAGCAAATAAACCCACCAGAGATGGAAGGAGAAGCCTCACAGGCTGTTGACATTGACCTCTGGTACCCACAGGTCCCAGCTGACACTGGGTGTCCACGTGATTGCTTATGTAGCCTTACTATTTAAAAAATCCTCATAATCTCAGCACTTTAGGACGCCGAGGTGGGTGGATCACGAGGTCAGGAGTTCAAGACCAGCCTGGCTAACATGGTGAAACCCTGTCTCTACTAAAAATACAAAAATTAGCTAGGCGTGGTGGCTGCTGCCTGTAATCCCAGCTACTCAGGAGGCTGAGGCAGAGAATCACTTGAACCCAGGAGGCGGAGGTTGCAGTGAGCCGAGATGGCACCACAGCACTCCAGCCTGAGTGAAAAAAGCGAAACTCGGTCTCAAAAAAAAAAAAAAAAAAAAAAAATCCTCATTTACTTAAACTAACATGAATACGTTTCTGTCTCTGGTCACCAAACATGGCCCTGACTAAAGTTACCATGTTCTTCCCTGGGAGTAACTAAGTAGTTATTTTGTTTGTCTGTTTATTTGGAGACAGAGTCTCACTCTGTCGCCCAGGCTGAAGTGCAGTGGCGCAATCTCAGCTCAGTGTTGGCAACCTCTGCCTCCTGGGTTCAAGCAGTTCTCCTGCTTCAGCCTCCCGAGTAGCTGGATTGCAGGTATGTGCCACCATGTCCAGCTAATTTTTTGTATTTTTAGTAGAGATGGGATTTTGCCAGGTTGCCCAGTCTGGTCTGGAACTCCTGAGCTCAGGCAATCCACCCACTTTGGCCTCCCAAAGTGCTGGGATTACAGGTGTGAGCCACCGCGCCCGGCCCCTAAGTAGTTATTTCAGAGCCAGACTCTTAAGCACTTTGCATGTGTCATCCCATGTGCTCCTTTAATGACCCTAAACAATAAGCACCATTATTCCTTTGCTACAGATGAGAAAAATGAAGCCCAGGGAGGTTAACTAATTTGCCTAAATCGCCAACCTAGTAAGTGGTGGCGCCAGGTTTTGGACCCGAGCAGTCTAACTCCAGAGCCTGAAACTTTACCAACTCTACTCCACTGTGGTGCAAGATAAATGCTGACCATGGCGATGTGAATTGTCTGCTGCATTAGATTTAACAAAGGCATTTGATTTGTTAAATGAGTTCAAATATAGAGATGATACAAAAGATCGGCTGTCTAGAGAAGCTGGTGCACACATTTCTTTCACAAGGGAATTATCATTTGAGGTGTACAAGCCAGAAAAATGTAAACTGCATAGAGTGTGACAAATATGCCCAACAAGTCTGTGTTCTCTTACCAAGAAATTATTTTACAGATTTCAGCAAATGCTGTCCTGGGGGCCCCCACTGATTGCTTTTTTTTCCCCATGTGTTTAATATCCAGGAGAAGAGGGTTTGAGTCCCACAGAAGGAGAAACTGGTGATAACAGTTACTTCAAGTCTCAGGGAGGGAGGTGCCTGAGTCATTTTCTATGCTAATGGTTGCCAGCCCCACAGTCCACTCAACAAGCCTTCCAAATCAATCCCAAACAAGCCATTGGTGACCCCCAGCAATCTTCAAAGGGAATTATCAGTGAGGTTAAATCAGATAAGAACTTAGTCTATCTGTAAAGCTTTGATTTTAAAAGAAAGTGCTGACAGCTACTATTCAAGATCTCTTCTATATATAAATGACTAAGCAATTTTGTGGCTTATAATTAGAACAATGCATGACAATTTCTAGATTGAGGTTCCAAGGTTACTCTTCTCTTTGGTCTATCAGTGCCAAAAAGCCAAAAGGTCATCTTCTAAGGCTCCAGGGATAGCACTCGTTACCCAGATAAATGGCTCACTCTAGAAATCCTGACTTTGATGTTACCTTTTAAAAGTGGCTGTTTTTTGTCTGGCCAAAGGTGGGGCCATTTGGGTGGCTCACAGATAATTTGTGGCAAGAACACTGAGTTAATATCAGTTTCAAGACAAGACACATTTTATTATTAAAGTATTTGTTAACTCATTACCTCATGTCATAGTATTCTCTGCCTTGCTATGTGGCTTAAAAAAAAATAAACATTCAAGTTTCACATTAGAAAGCTTAGCCTGATTCAAATCTGTTATCTGTGGCCGGGCACTGTGGCTCATGCCTGTAATCGCAGCACTTTTGGGAGGCAGAGGTGGGGGGATCACCTGAAGTCAGGAGTTTGAGACCAGACTAGCAAAAAACCCATCTCTACTGAAAATACAAAAATTATCCTGGTGTGGTGGCATGCGCCTGTAATCCCAGCTACTTAGGAGGCTGAGGCAGGAGAATTGCTTGAACCCGGGAGGCGGAGGTTGCTGTGAGCTGAGATCATGCCATTGCACTCCAGCCAGGGCGACGCAGCAAGACTCCATCTCAACAACAACAAAAAATCTGTTATCTGCGTAAGACACCTAACCTGTAATGACCAATTAAGACTCAAATTAGCTAGCACCAACAGCGGGTATCAAAATGCCATCAAAATTTTCTAGGCTTGTACCTACAAATGTTCCCTAAGGCAAGCATAAAGGCATCTAACATTTACCCTAAATTATGCCGGTGAGTAGCAAAAATATGCTCAGTTAGACGCAACATGTCACAACATGGTCTGACTGTTGGAAGAACTTAGTGCAGTGAGAGCTATACCCAGAGGAAAGAAGTAAAATTAGGCAGAGTGTTGATGGCTGAGTTCCAGTGTCACATTTATATACAGCTCAATGACTCTAGAATTGTCCTTACACCAAAAAAAAGTTATTCATAGATTCAAAAAATCAACTGCTCACTACTTTCATTTAAAAATGCCTTGTGTGAACAAGGCGTTCCAACTGAAAACTGGCAAAATTCATAGAGGTTCTTAAAGAACATCAATTAGCTTCTTAGTCAACCAATTTGGCTGTAAAATCAAAACTGAAAGTGCAATTTCCAAAACTAATTATGCTACTTTTAAATATATATAACTTGTTAATAACATTTGGACTTTATGTATGGAAAGAAACAGTAGTTTCCACCAAAGAGATTTTCAAAAGAAAAATATATAGGTTTTAAACCAATTTATGAAGATCTGCAATAAGATTTTATTGAAGAGAAAGTTTTCCCCTGTTTTCCTAAACATTACTCAAAATTAATTCTCAAACTAAAAGGTGATAGCATGATTCCAGTAGGGTCCAAGTCAATCCCAGAACAAAATAATTGATCCCTTCCCCAACCCAAGCCTTCAGCCTTGCAAACACTATGCCATAGATCAAAAGTGGAACCAAATGAAAATGTGACCATATTTCTACAAATCCTTCAATTTGGAGGGCAAAAATCTAACAATCCAAAGCCCATCTCTAATGGATAGTGTTAGATATTTCACCCTCATGTCAAAAGAAACATGTATAATTACATCATCTAGGTTACTAAGAAAAGCATATATTTAAAGTGAAGAGGTGATTATTTAGAAAAAGGATACTTGACATAAATGATGCAAATAATAAAAAAAATTAAATATCTGTGAAATGTATTAACTATGAAAGTTCTTTAAAAGCTCATGCCGAGCCTTGTATTACTTTTATGTACATTTAACCAGGCTTCAATAATGCTCTATTTATCTTTATTTCATTAATTAAATAATAAACATCTAAATTTTTTTTTAATTTTTTGAGATGGAGTTTCACTCTTGTTGCCCAGGCTACAGTGCAACGTCGCTATCTTGGCTCACCGCAACTTTGGTCTCCCAGGTTCAAGCGATTCTCCTGCCTCAGCCTCCCGAGTAGCTGGGATTACAGGCATGCGCCACCATACCCGGCTAATTTTGTATTTTTAGTAGAGACAGGGTTTATCCCTGTTGGTCGGGCTGGTCTCCAACTCCCAACCTCAGGTGATCCACCCGCCTCACCCTCCCAAAATGCTGGGATTACAGGCGTGAGCCACTGCGACCCGCCAACATCTAAATATTAGTAGGAACACCATAGCAAAAAAAAAAAAAAAAAAATCACAAAAACTGATACATTAAATATTTACCAGCTCTGTGGCTTCCTTCCAGCTCATGAGCTATCTGTGTCAACCATTTCAAGTCCTTCTTTTTCACTTACTTTGAATGAACTATTATGTTTCTACATGATCCTCACAGTCATCTTGAAAGTTACTGGAGTATCCTATGGTCTAGCTCAATAATTCCTGAATAATAATTTGTTGACCAAGCTAGGATAAAGTTTTCATCAGTCCACAGTTAAATGTGAAAAGCACAGATAAGTTTGTGAGTTTTTAACAAAGTTGAATGATTCAATTGAAAGGATTAGACTTTCTTCTGAGATTATGTCCTTCTCCCTTTTTTATGTTAAAATGTGTTTTTATGAAATGACCATGGTGGTGGTCAATGGCAGCTTTTTCTGTATCTTTCTCACGCAACAAAACACTGAAGTATACTAATTTTGGTATCCCCTACCCAGTTATTTTTTATTTTACTGGTCTGTTAAATCTAAAAGTCTGGTAACTATAATACCAGTCTAGCCTGTCTAACAACACACTTATATATTAAGGCATACATTTCCCCCCAACTTCACCCCCCCAATACAAAATGTTTTTGGAGACTTCCATGGCAGCCAGCTTCTGAAGAGACCCCCAGTGATCCCTGCCCCCTGGTATTCACACTGTTGTGAGGTCTCCACCCACACCCCAACTAGGATCCATCTTTGTAGCCAATGGAACACAGCAAAAGTGATGGTACGTCACTCCCAGGATTAAGCGACACGAAGCATTTCAGCTTCCATCTTGGTTGCTTTCTCCTTCTTAGATCACTCTGGGAGAAACTCACTGCCACGTTGTGACAACACCATGGAGAGGCCCAGGTGAAGGACTGACGCTTCCTGCCAACGGCCACATGAATAAGATTGGGAACAGATCCTTCAGCCCCCGTCAAGCCTTCAGATGACTGCAGTCTCACGAAAGACCCTGCACCAAAACCACCCAGCTTGATGAAATAATCTGTACAACAAACCCCCATGACACAAGTTTACTATAACAAAGCTGCACATGTACCTCTGAACTTAAAAGTTAAAACAAAAACACCACCACCAGCAGCAACAAAAAACACCGAGCTAAGCCACTTCTGAATTCCTAACCTACAGAAACTGTGAAATAATAAATATTTGTATTTTCAAAATTAGCTGGGTGTGGTGCCATGTGCTTATAATCCCAACTACTTGGGAGGCTGAGACATGAGAATCACTTGAACCTGAGAGGCAGAGGTTGCAGTGAGCCAAGATTGTGCCACTGCAATCCAGCCTGGGCAGCAGAGTGAGACTCTCTCAAAAAAGAAAAGAAAAGAAAAAGAAAAAGAAAAATTAATGTGTAGACTATTTTTTTAATTAAATAAATATTTGTGCTTTCAACCATCAAGTTTGAGATAATTTGTTAGGGACCAACAGATAATAAATACAACCCTTTTATCCTATTTCAGCTGCAAAATGAACATCCCTGTAGCCCCCCAGGGATGCAATGTGGTGCGGTGCAGAAACTGTATTTATGGCTGAGTTGGAAGAGAGATCGGATCAGCAAAGACTGTGATCTCCTTTACCCTGGCTTTAGTTTACATACTCTGACTTTTTTTCTCTCTGTTGCTTTTTCTACTTTTCTTGTGTTGACCAGGGTACTCACTAAACCGAATAATCCATCTCTAGCAAGGGAATCAATCCTGGAAGTTTATATGCTTAAAGGAATTACTTTATGTAAATATGGTATTTTATGAAATTTTAGAAAACTGGTAAATGTCTATTGACAGAATCCCTAACCCTAGCTGTCCAAATCTTTGCTAGACTCATCCCTACCTCAAAAGAGGAGCATGTCTTATATTTCACTAAGAAAACAGAAGACAACAGATGTGAACTCTTTGAAATGCCTTCCTTCCACCTTTAAAACTATAAGTACTGAGGTGAAAAACTATTCTTTTAGTAGATGCTAGAGTTCTTCTTAGGGATGGAAAATGCCTTATTTAGGAAACTACTTTGAAATGACATTTGAAGTATGGAAGAAGAGAGGATGACTTAGAATAAAACTCTGAAGCAAAGAGACAGCTAGTCAGATCTGTATTTTTTAAAATCCAAAAGCATGGGGACTGGAGGAGAGGAAATGGAGGTGGATAAAAAGAGATGGGGCTCAAATAACAGTGTGGGAGGCTGGATCTGCGGGAGAGAGTTCCCAGTGATAGGGGAGCCGGAGAGTGTTTAAAATAGAGATATCCATTGTCGGAATTTTAAGTTATTTGTGTTGCTAAGGATATAAAATCCCCTAAGCCTTCAGTAATATCTGTCACATGCACAAATGCCTTATGTGAGTGATCTGGGGGAAAATTAAGAAAAAAAAATTGCGAGGGGCTGAGCTCCACAACTGGGTCAGCAAAGAACCAAGAAATGAGAACAGCCACAGAAGTTCAGTAACAAGTAAGATAAAGGATTTAGTGGAAGCAGAAACTCAAAGCCAAAGAAACTATAAGAAGGGGAGCTTCCAGGAATTCACAGAAATCTTGGATTGAGTTTCCCAATGGATGCGGAATGGGGACTTAAGCCAATGTTACTTAAATCTCAGAAAAGAATGTTGCCGTAAGCTGACAGCTGAGTACATATTCACTGGTTCTTCTTTCATCTCTTCCGGCCCTTGACAAAGAGATGTCCCTAACTCCTTTCTGAAACTAGATGCTCCATTTTTTAATGTGATCTAATATCCTTCCTTTAAATCTTGTTTGATCAGTTATTTTCTTTGCTACATATATGGTCACTATCCTCCTTACTATAGAGTTTTACCCCCATTCCACTTATAAATAGGCTCAGTCTCAGGCCTGGGGGAAAAATAAGAGAATAACTCAGCTCAAGCTACCATCATCTTATAACACGGGCACTGAACCCAGAAAGATTTAGATTTGAATCCTTGTTCCACTATGTATTCATGGTAGAACACCTTGGGCATATTACATAACCTCTCTATACTCTCTCCACCACAATTTCCTCACCAGAACATGGGGATAATAATGGTACATACCTCATAGGAGTATCGTAAGGATTATCCCAGATAATCCATGTAAATTGTTAGTCCAGGGCCTGGTATACAGTAAGCCTTCAGTAACATCAACTGCTGTCATCATCATCATTTGCCCAAATTCTTGAGTCATCTCAGGCTGGGCGCGGTGGCTCATGCCTGTAAACCTAGCACTTTGGGAGGCCGAGGTGGATGGATCACCTGAGGTCAGGAGTTCGAGACCGGCCTGGCCAACACAGTGAAACCCTGTCTCTACTAAAAATACAAAAAAAAAAAAAAAAATTAGTTGGGTATGGTGGCAGGTACCTGTAATCTCAGCTACTTGGGAGGCTGAGACAGGAGAATTGTTTGAACCTGGGAGGCAGAGGTTGCAGTGAGCTGAGATCGCACCACTGCACTCTAGCCTGGGTGACAAGAACAAAACTCTGTCTCAAAAAAATACATAAATAAAAGAGTCATCTCTTCTCTACTGTCATTCACTCTTTAATCCCTGGGGGTGCTGGCTACTGTCAATCTACTGAAACTGCTCTCATTAAGATAACCAGTGATCACTTCTAATATGAGGTTATAGAAAAAAACAAATTTAAAAAAAAATGAAAAAAAGATAACCAGCAACTTCCTAATTTGTTATCCCACTTAATCTTTCAAGCTTCCCTTTGGAACTCTTCTTTAGAACTTAACAGACCTAGTCACTCACCTTCTTGAAATGGTCCAGTCTTTGCTTTGCCTCTCCCCCATCCTTTCTCTTTTCTTTCACTGAGTCTTAATTCTCCACCATCCTTTAAATGCTTGTGTGCCTGGGTCTCCATCCTTAGCCATCTTTTCATCACTAGGTGAACACTTCTAAGACTTCGCCAGCCAAATCACTATCTTTAGGCCAGGCCTTTCTTCTGAGCTCTTGAGCCAAACTGTCCACTGGATATATTGTCTAAGGTTTTCACAAACACAGTCATCCAAACCCAATTTATACAAACTGTTAACAAAATCATTATTTTCTCTCCCTTCCCCAATTCCCAATTCCTTCCCTTCCCTAGTAATCATTTTCTTTTTTTTTCTTTTTGAGACAGAGTCTCGCTCTTTTACCCAGGCTGGAGTGCGGTGGTGCGATCTCGGCTGACTGCAACCTCTGCCTCACAGGTTCAAGCAATTCTCCTGCCTCAGCCTCCCGAGTATCTGGGATTACAGGCACGCACCACCACGCCCAGCTAATTTTTGTATTTGTAGTAGAGATGGGGTTTCACTGTCTTGGCCAGGCTGGCCACAAACTCTTGACCTCAAGTGATCTGCCCACCTCGGCCTCCTGAAGTGCTGCGATTACAGGCATGAGCCACCGTGCCCAGCCCCTAGTAATCATTTTCTCCAGTTTCCAGCTTGGACTAGAATGTCACTGTTATAGTCTAGCCAGGAGTCCAAGCTGGAAACATCAGTTGTAACCCTCATATCTCCCTCACCCACCATGTCCAACTGGCTAGCAGGGCCTGAACAGTCCCACCTCAGAGTCTCATGGCTTCCCCGAGTCCTGCTCTGTCCTACATGACCCCACTGTATTTCAGAGTGGCCTTTAGGGTCACATGGGCCTGGGTTCAAATATTAACTATGCCATAAACCTACTAATGACTGTTTTTGGTCAAGTGACTTAACCTCTCTGACCTCAGCTTTTTGTGATAATTAAATGAGATATCATATGTAAAATAGCTGGCACACAGTAAACGCTCAACAAACATTCCGCTGCATCCCCTTCCTTTGGGTCTCCATTGCTACCTAGTGGAGTGCAATATCTGCCTACTTGATCTATCTTGTCCTTTCTCCTCCTAATTGCCCTAGAGTTAATTTTTCTAAAATAAATAAATCTGGTACTATCATCGCTGGTTTTAAAACCTTCAACGTTTTCTTTTTTCCTGTGGAATGAAGTCCCAATTCCTTAACATAAGTTGTAAGTTGCAGCTGCCTTTCTGGTCCCTGTTCCCCCAGCCCATTTACTCCAAAACATTGGCTTTTTGCCAGCCACTTCATGTACGTACGGGCTTAATCTCCACACATGCAGAGCCCTTTGGCTAATTCCCTTCCTCACACCAAGTTCTGTCCAATTGGCAAGAACCTCAAGGCCCACTTCCAAAACTATCACATAAAGGGTGACACCTATTCTTAAGTGGTTCAATTTTTTTCTTTTTATCTTTTTTTTTTTTTTTTTTTTTTAGAGAGAGAGGGAGTATTGTTATGTTACTCAGGCTGGTCTTGAACTCCTGGGCTCAAGTGATCCACCCCCCGTCAGCCTCCCAAAATGCTGGGATTACAAGTGTGAGCCTCTGCACCTGGTCTGGTTCAATTTTTTAAAACGACTTTTTACGTATACGCAAACATAGGCCGAGCACCGTGGCTCACGCCTGTAATCCCAGCACTTTGGGAGGCCAAGGTGAGCGGATCACTTGAGGTCAGGAGTTAGAGACCAACCTGAACAACACTGTGAAACCCCATCTCTACTAGAGATACAAACATTAACTGGGCATGGTGGCAGTCACTTGTAATCCCAGCTACTCGGGAGGCTGAGGCAGCAGAACTGCTTGAACGTGGGAGGTGGAGGTTGTAGGTGAGGCGAGATGGTGCCATTGCACTCCAGCTTGGGTGACAGGACAAGACTCTGTCTCAAGAAAAAAATAAAAATAAAAAAATAAAAATATAAAAAATATATATATACACACACACATAATATACATATATACACACACACACACACACACAAAGGAAGAGAGAAAAAATGCTAAAACGTGGATGTGGCAAAACATCAAAAATCGGTGAATCTGAGTAAAAATAATTTCAAATGTACAAAAAAACTTGCAAAATGCTATATAATTCTAGCAACGTTTCTGTAAGTTTGAAAATATTTCAAAAGAAAAAAGAAAGGACGGGCAGGGTGGTTTGTGCCTGTAATCCCAACCCTGTGGGAAGCAGAGGCAGGAGGATCACTTGAGCCCAGGAGTTCAAGATTACAGTGAGTTATGATCCTGCCACTTCACTCCAGCCTGGACAACAGGGCCAAACAACTAGCCTATGTTTTAAAAATATCAATGTCATCAAAAAAAAGCAAGGGCAGAAGGAAGGAAAGGAGGAAGAGGGAGAAGGGGAGGGGGAAAGGAAAGGAAAAGGGAGACAGGAAGAAAGAAGGGGAAGCTGAAGAAACGTTCAAGAATAGACAAGACAAAAGAAACATGAGAGCTAAATGCAATGTGTTATCCTGGATTGGATGTTAAATTGGTATTTAAAAAATTGCTATAAAATACATTACTGGGCTGGGCACGGAGGCTCATGCCTGTAATCCCAGCACTTTGGGAGGTTGAGGCGGGTGGATCACGATGTCAGGAGTTGGAGACCAGCCTGGCCAACATGGTGAAATCCCATCTCTACTTAAAACACAAAAATTAGCCAGGCGTGGTGGCACATGCCTATAGTCCCAGCTACTCAGGAGGTTGAGGCAGGAGAATCGCTTGAACCCAGGAGGCAGAGGTTACAGTGAGCCGTGATCATGGTACTGCACTCCAGCCTGGGGAACAGAGCAAGATTCCATCTCAAAAACAACAACAACAACAACAAAATATATATATATATTTATTATTAGAACAAGTGGTGAAATTAGCAAATTGACTATTATATAATAGCATTATAACAATGCTAAATGTTTTGAATTTAAAAGTTATTCTGTAATTATGTAAGAGAATGGCCTTGTGTTTTAAAAAATTCATGCTAAAGGCCGGGCGCGGTGGCTCAAGCCTGTAATCCCAGCACTTTGGGAGGCCGAGACGGGCGGATCACGAGGTCAGGAGATCGAGACCATCCTGGCTAACACGGTGAAACCCCGTCTCTACTAAAAATACAAAAACTAGCTGGGCAAGGTGGCGGGCGCCTGTAGTCTCAGCTACTCGGGAGGCTGAGGCAGGAGAATGGCGTAAACCTGGGAGGCGGAGCTTGCAGTGAGCTGAGATCCGGCCACTGCACTCCAGTCCGGGCGACAGAGCAAGACTCCGCCTCAAAAAAAAAAAAAAAAAATTCATGCTAAAATATTTAAGGTCAAAGGATCATGATATGTGCAACTTTAAAATGTTTCAGATAAATAAACAGCCTGTGTTTGTATGTGTGTCTGTCTAGAGAGAAAAAATACATAGCAAAATGTTAACAATTGGTAAATCTGTATTAAGATTTACTACTTTTGCAACGCTTCTGCAAGTTTGAAATTTTTTCAAAATTAACATTTTTAAAAATATTTTTTCTGAAACAGGGTCTCACTCTGCTGCCCAGGCTGCAGTGCAGTGCCAAAATCACAACTCACCACAGCCTCAAATTCCTGGGTTCAAGTGATCCTCTCACCCCAGCCTCCCAAGTAGCTGGGACTACAGGCATGTACCAAGATACCCAGCAGCATTTTTTATTTTCTATAGAAACAGGTCTTGCTGTGTCGCCAAAGCTGGTCTCCAGCTCCTATCCTCAAGTAATCTTCCCACCTCAGCCTCCCAAAGTACTGGGATTACAAGGGTGAGCCATCATGCATCATGCTCAGTGAAAATAAAAAAAATATTTTTACAGAGCCACCTCAGATAGAAATAATGCCTTCTGAAAACCAAAAAGCACTGATGATAGATAGTACGACCACTATGAAGAAGAGTTTTGAGGTTCCTCAAAAAACTAAAAATAGAACTACCACATGATCCACCAACCCCACTGCTGGGTATGTACTCAAAAGAAAGAAAATCAGTATATCAAAAAGATAGCTGTACTCCCATGTTTATTGAGGCACTATTCACAATAGCCAAGATTTGGAAGCAACCTAAGTGTTCATCAGTAGACAAATGGATAAGGAAAATGTGGTGCATATACTTAAGGGAGGACTATTCAGCCATATAAAAATGAGACCCTGTCACCTGCAGCAACATGGATAGAAACAGAGGTCATTATGTTAAGTTAAACTAGCCAGGCACAAAAAGACAAACTTCACGTCCTCACGTATTTGTGGGAGCTAAGAATTAAAACAACTGAATTCATGGAGATAGAGAGTAGAACAACAATGGTTACCTGAGGCTGGGAAGGGCAGTGGTGGGGGAAGGGGAGATGGTTAATGAGCACAAAAATATAGTTAGAAACAATGAATAAGATCTCGTATTTGATATGATAGCACAACAGGGTGACCATAGACAGCAATAATTTATTGTACATTTTAAAATAACTAAAAGGGTATAACTGGATTGTTTGAAACACAAAAGAAGGATAAATGCTTGAAGTGACAGATATCCCCCCAAAAAAAATCAATGAAAGAAATTGCAGGCACAAATAAATGGAAAGATATGCTGTATTCATTGAATGGAATAATTAATGTTGTTAAAATGTTCATATTACCCAAGTGATATACAGATTCTATGCAATTCCTATCCAAATTCCAATGACATTTTTCATAAAAATAGAAAAAATAATCCTAAAGTCCATATGAAAACACAAAAGACCCTGAATAGCCAAAACAATCTTGAATGAAAAGAACACATCATGACCTTATTTCAAAATATACTGCAAAGTTACAGCAATCAAAATAGCATGGTACTGCTATGAAAACAGACATATAGACCAATGGAACAGAATAGAGAACCCAGAAATAAATTCACACATTTATAGTCAATTGATCTTCCACAAAAGTAATGAGAACATACAACGGGAAAAAGACAGTCTTTTCAATAAATGGCACTGGGAAAACTGAATATCCACATACAGAAGAATGAAATTAGACCTTTATCTCACACAATATACAAAAATGAATTCAGAGTAGATTAAAGACTTAAACACAAAACCTGAAACTGTAAAACTACTAGAAGAAAACACAGGAGAAAAGCTTCTTGACACTGGTTTGGGCAATGACTTTTTGGATATGACCCTAAAACACAGGCAACCAAAGCAAAAATAGACAAATGGGATTGCATCAAACTGAAAAGCTGCTGCAGCCTGGGTACACTGACTCACGCCTGTAATCCCAGCACTTTGGGAGGCCAAGGTGGGGGCATCACTTGAGGTCAGGAGTTTAGGACCAGCCTGGCCAACATGGTGAAACCCCGTCTCTACTAAAAATACAAAAAATTAGCCAGGCATGGTGGTACACACCTGTAGTCTCAGCTACTTGGGAGGCTGAGGCAGGAGGATTGCTGACCCTGGGAGGCAGAGGTTGCAGTGAGCTGAGATTGCACCACTGCACTCTAGCCTGGACAACAAAGCAAGATTCTATCTCAAAAAGAAATAAATAAAAATAAAAAGCTGCTGCACAGCAAAGGAAACAATCAACAGTGAAGAGACAACCTACAGAATGGGAGAAAATATTTGCAAACCGTACATCTGATAAGAGGTTAATAGCCAAAACACATAAGAACTCAACTCAATACCAAGGAAACTAATAACCCAATTTAAAAATGGGCAAAGGACCTGAACAAATATTTCTCAAAAAATACGTTAAAATGGCCAACAAGTATACCAAAAAAAGAAAAAAAAAAATGCTCAACTTCACTAATCATTAGGAAAATGCAAATTAAAACCATAATGAAGTAACATCTCACACCTGTTAGAATACCCATTATCAAAAAGAAAACAAATGTTGGTGTAGGCGTAAAAAAAGCAAACCTTATATACTGTTGTTGTTGTTGTTGTTGTTGTTTTTGAGACAGAGTTTCACTCTCATTGCCTAGGCTGGAGTGCAATGGCGCGATCTCGGCTCACCGCAACCTCCACCTCCCATGTTCAAGCAATTCTCCAGCCTCGGCCACCCGAGTAGCTGAGACTACAGGCATGCGCCACCACGCCTGGCAAATTTTGTATTTTTAGTAGAGACAGGGTTTCTCCATGTTGGTCAGACTGGTCTGGAACTCCTGACCTCTGGTAATCCGCCTGCCTTGGCCTCCCAAAATGCTGGAATTACAGGTGTGAGCCACCATGCCCAGCCTATATTGTTGATAAGAATGGAAATTGGCACACTCATTGCGGAAAAACAGTATGGAGGCTCCTCAAAATATTAAAAATAGAACTACCATATGACCCAGCAAACACATTTCTGTAGTATTTACCCAAAGGAAATGAAGTCAGCATGTTAAAGATATATCTGCACTCTCATGTTCATTGCAGCACCATTTACAATAGCCAAAATATGAAATCAACCCAAGTGTCCATCAAGGGATGCATGAATTTTATTTACTTTTTGAGACAGAGTCTCGCTCTGTCCTCCAGGCTGGAGTGCAGTGACACAATCTCAGCTCACTGCAACCTCTGCCTCCAGGGTTCAAATGTCTCAGCCTCCTGAATAGCTGGGATTACAGGCACATGCCACGGTGCCCAGCTAATTTTTTGCATTTTTAGTAGAGACAGGTTTTCACAATGTTGGCCAGGCTGGTCTGGAACTCCTGACCTCAGGTGATCTGCCTGCCTCAGCCTCCCGAAGTGCTGGGATTACAGGCGTGAGCCAGTGCGTCTGGCCAGGATGCATGAATTTTTAAAATGTGGAATACTATTCAGCCTTACAAAAAAGAAGGAAAATTGGCCAGGCGCGGTGGCTCATGCCTGTATCCCAGCACTTTGGGAGGCCAAAGCGGGCGGATCAGGAGGTCAGGAGTTTGAGACCAGCCAGACCAACATGGTGAAACCTCGTCTCTACTAAAAATACAAAAATTAGCCAGGCATGGTAGTGGGCACCCGTAATCCCAGCTACTCAGGAGGCTGAGGCAGGAGAATCGCTTGAACCCAGGAAGCAGAGGTTGCAGTGAGCCGAGATCGTGTCACGGCACTCCAGCCTGGGTGACAGAGCGAGACTCAGTCTCAAAAAGAAGGAAATCTTATCATTTGTAACAACAAGGATGAACCCAGAGACATTATGCTAAGTGAAATAAGCCAGGCACAGAAAGACAAATACTGCATTGATCTTACTTATATGTAGAATCTAAATAGGTCAAACTCATAAAAGAAGAGAATAGAACGGTGGTTGCGGGGATTGGGGGTATGGGGAGATGTTAGTCAAAGGGTACCAAGATGCAGTTAGACAGGATAAATTAGTTTTGGAGATCTGCTGTACAGCATGGTTACTGTAGTTAACAATGTATATTTATAAATTGCTAAGAGATTGATCTTAAATGTTCTCACTACACACACACAAAATTAAGTATGTGAGGGGATGGATATGTTAATTCATTTGATTTAATCGTTTTACAATGTGTACATAAAACATCATGTCATACCCTGTAAATATGCACAATTTTTATTTATCAGTTACACCCTAATAAAGCCGGGGGGAAAAGAAGAGACAGGGGAAGAGGATACTTCTTCTCTGGATATGCCTTTTTATTTATTTATTTATTTATTTTTTGAGACGGAGTCTCGCTCTGTCGTCCAGGCTGGAGTGCAGTGGCGTGATCTCCACTCACTGCAAGCTCCACCTCCCAGGTTCACGCCATTCTCCTGCCTCAGCCTCCCGTGTAGCTGGGACTACAGGCACCCGCCACCACGCCTGGCTAATTTTTTGTATTTTTAGTAGAGACAGGGTTTCACCGTGTTAGCCAGGATGGTCTCGATCTCTTGACCTCATGATCCACCCGCCTTGGCCTCCCAAAGTGCTGGGATTACAGGCATGAGCCACCGCGCCTGGCCAATATGCTTTTTTTTTGTTGTCTGTTTGTTTGTTTTTTGAGACGGAGTCTCACTGTGTTGCCCAGGCTGCAGTGCAGTGGTGTGATCTCGGCTCACTGCAACCTCTACCTCCCAGGTTCAAGTGATTCTCCTGCCTCAGCCTCCAAGTGGCTGGGATTACAGGCACCTGCCATCATGCCCAGCTAATTTTTGTAGTTTTGTAGAGATGGGGTTTCGCCATGTTGGCCAG
Source organism: Piliocolobus tephrosceles (assembly GCF_002776525.5). Taxonomy (NCBI): domain Eukaryota; kingdom Metazoa; phylum Chordata; class Mammalia; order Primates; family Cercopithecidae; genus Piliocolobus; species Piliocolobus tephrosceles. Next base: position 26,955,896 of record NC_045440.1, on the reverse strand, counting down.
GCTATTCTTGAACTCCTGACCTCAGGTGATCTGCCCACCTTGGCCTCCCAAAGTTCTGGGATTACAGGCATGAGCCACTGAGCCTGGCTGAGGAATAGGTTCTTTTTTAAGGCAATAGTATTTTGTCTATGTACTGTTAACCTACACCAAAAAAAAAAAAAAAGCACAAATATTAAATTCTAGCTTGCTTTTCAAAACATAACAAAGAACTAATGTTGCTTGGTTTAAGCGGCTGTAAATGTTTTTGTTTTTACCATAAAAAGCCTGGATTGGGTTGTAATTATTGGTTTAAGCATTTGTCTTATTCTATTAGATTGAGAGCTCTTGATGCAAGAACTGAAATTGCCTTTTGGAATTGAATAGTGAGACAACTATCCTAATTCAGGGCAGTATTATTTTCCTGGCATGGCGTTATTAGAGTACTTTCATGCTACAATTAAGGATCATAGTAGACAAGGCTGGACATTCTTTTTTTTTTTTTTTTTTTTTTTAAAGAGGTAGGGTCTTGCTTTGTCACTCAAGCTGGAACGCAGTGGCACGGTCATTGCTCACTGCCGCCTTCAACTCCTGGGCTCAAGCGACCCTCCTGCTTGAGCACTACATGAATGCCTCACAACACCCCGCTATGTTTAGTTTTTTGTAGAAAAACTATGTTTTATGTTGTAGAAAACAGTTTTTTTTTGTAGAAAAACTACGTTTTATGTTGCCCAGGCTGGTCTTGAATGCCTGCCCTCAATGAATCTTCCCACCTTGGCCTCCCAAATGCTGGAATTATAGGCATGAGCCACCAGACTGGACATTCTTTTTTTTTTGAGAGAGTCTTGCTCTGTCTCCAGGCTGGAGTGCAGTGGCGTGATCTCAGTTCACCGCAACCTCTGCCTTCTGGGTTCAAGTGATTCTCCTGCCTCAGCCTCCTGAGTAGCTGAGACTACAGGCACGTGCCACCACACCCAGATAATTGTTGTATTTTTAGTAGAGACAGGATTTCACCATGTTGGCCAGGATGGTCTCAATCTCTTGACCTCGTGATCTGCCCGCCTCGGCCTCCCAAAGTGCTGGGATAACAGGCATGAGCCACCACGCCTGGCCTAGACTGGACATTCTTAAAATGGGAACAAGAATAGAAAATGACCCTTTGGTTTGGAGCATAGCAGGGTGCTGGCATTAATCTACTCAATGTACTGTTCTGTGTCTTCACAGAACCTTCTGCAGGCAAGACTAGAAAGTCCACCCCTGGTCCCAGGCAGATGCACAAAGAAGCTGGTGTGAGGGAGAGGCCTCATGAAAGTTAGAGCTGAATTTGCCATTGATGCCTAGGATTGCACCCCCTGGTATTTGTTTTATCACTTCCACTACACGCAGTGCAGGAGGGCAGCCCATCCTCGGTTGGCCAGAGGTTTTATTTTAAAACCCATGGACTAAGACACCAAACAGTTGGAACATACAGGGGAAATCATGCTCTTCCCTTCTCCCCATGCTTGCTTTGATCAAGAATCTAGGAAACTTTCTCTTCTCCACAGTATTGAAGCGATGGCATCTGTCTTAGTCCATTTGTGTTGCTATAAAGGAAGACCTGAGGCTGGGTAATTAATTTATAAAGAAAAAAAAAGGTTTGTTTGGCTCACGGTTCTGCAGGCTGCACGAGAAACATGGCACCAGCATCTGCATCTGCATCTGGTGAGGGTCTCAGGCTGCTTTCACTCATGGGGGAAGTTGAAGGGGAGCCAGCGTGTGCAGAGGTCACATGGAAAGAAAGGAAGCAAAGAGAGAGGGGAGGGGGTTGCCAGGCTCTTCTTTAACACCAGTTCTCTCAGAAACTAATAGAGTGAGAACTCACCCACTCCTCCCACCATTAATCTATTCCTAAAGGATCTACCCCCACGACCCAAGCATCTCTCATTAGGCTTCACCTCCAACATTGGGAATCAAATTTCAACATGACATTTGGAGGAAACAGACATCCAAACTATCTCAGCGTCCATCCTTCTCTCTGTGCACTCTGCTTACTTACTCTTCCTTGTAGAAGAAAACAATTCAGTGTGTGATCGATGAGACTAGGTGCAGGGTCACTGCACACTCACTGTCCAGGCTCCCTTTGAATTCCTCTTTTGTAGATGTCTGCCCACAGGCCATGTGCCTTCTTCTCTTCTCCACTCAGCAGCAGATACAGCAGTTTCCAGCGACTATGCCTATGTCCAAGGTCAAGTTCAATTCATGGAGAAAGAAATGAGAAGCCTGTTTTGGCCTTGGATCCAAGCCACCTTCTCCAGGCCAGCTTCAGTAGCAATCAAGCTGACATTTTAAACCCAGTCTGGTTCCTGTGACTGTACCATTTGGCTCAGGACTCAAAAGAGAGAGGAAGATGAAAGACTTCTCAGAATCCCAACAGTATTTTACTAATCTTTGGATCCCAGCACCTCTCCTGGTGCTTGTTCTATTACAAGCCCTCAAACAAATTTTGTTGTCTTGAACTCAGAGTGTGCAGCACACAGGCAGATAGCTACTCACAGCTATTATTGGGGTGGCTGTGTTTTTTTTTTTTTTTTTTTTTTTTTTTTTTTTTTGTAACACAACAAAGTGATTTTTGATGCTTTTCTAGTTTGTCAGAGGGCTCTGAGGCTATACAGAAGCAGCTTTAGTGAACAGAGGAGAGCGAGCTGTGTCTTTGTGCTTCACAATGATTGCAATGCCAGAGTGATATCCCAGGGGAGCTGTCAAACAGCTTGACAGCAATTCTAGCAAGAAGTGGTAGAAACACAATTTTGCAATAATGATCATGCGTTTTTTGAAATTTTCCTTTATCCTTGAAATGCCTTGTGTTGTCGAAAATCTATTCATTACTGTTCAGTCATCTGTAGCGAGTCATCCCTTCAGGTCTCTGTACCCGGAAGTTACAGCCCTGGGAGGATTTTGGCAGAGAGACAAAGGCTCCTAGGCACAGTGGGGGAGTCAGAAAGGTACAAGTAAATAGCAGCTCCAAGGAGTTAGATTTTTTTAAAAAATAATAAAAGGAGGGGAAGTGACAAGAAATCATCTTCCTCAAAGGGTCTTTAGTTTTCTAAAAGCAGGCACCATAGCTCTTTAATATTTTTACCATGCACATCTCTGGTGCTTTCATTTTCTTTTTCCTCTAATCTCGTCCATGCATTTCCTTCATTAATTATCCCTTTTCTCTCCAGGATGTTCAACTTCGCCCTGTCTGTACTGCCTCCTTCACCTCGACCTATCAAGATGTACAAGTTTCTTACATCCCCAGAAACTTCCAGCTGCCCTCAGATGCTCACTCTCTTCCCTTCTCTTTGTAGCCAAGGGACGAGCCTATTCCAGTGCTACCCAAAGCATGGGCTGCGGACCAGGAGCATCAGCATCCCAAGGGAGCCAGATTTGAAATGCAGTTCTCAGGCTCACCCAGACCTACTGAATCCGAATCTCTGTGGGTGGGGTTCAAGAATCTGTTTCAACACACTCTCCATGTGATGCTTAGGCACATTGGAGTCTGAGAAGCACTGCCTCTACTTCCTGTCTCCTTTCACCACTTTGGGTGATCTTCCTCCGTCCGTTTAAGGCTTGCACCTTCCCCAGGGCTCTGTCCTGGGCCTTGGCTTCATTGCACTCTATCATTTCCCTACGTGATCTCACCCACCAAAGGTTGATTTGGTTATTTGTTTGTTTTAACATAGGTTTATACCAGTGATTCTCAAATTTATGTCTCTATCTCAGGACTGTTTCTCTGAGCCCTCAGAAAGTCCAGTTGCTTTCTGGACGTGTTTACCAAAATGTTGCACAGTTCTCTAAACTATGTCTAAAACCAACTTAGTATCTCCTAAACCCACTTAGCATCAATATCAATAATCTGGGTTGTATGACAGCTCTGCCACTCCCTTGGCCGCTGCCACCCCAGGATCCAGCTACACCCACTGCATTTATGCTTCCCAGTTCACTGACTGAAATGCGCACCACAAGGTTTGGCCCACAGACAAGAGCAATCACGGAGCTCTTCAAGAACGCCAGGGCACCCCACACATTTATTTCTCACAATACTGATGAAACATTTGCCTTCTAGACCCTCCCAGGGTGGGTGAGTAGGCCTCAAATGACAATTGCACTGTAACCTGCCAGTCCCTTAAGTCTTTGAATCCTTTCCTCCACATTAAACCAAGGCATGTCCACCGTTTCCAGTTCACTCATGTGGACCACTTTTGAGTCTGTTTCAGCCAGCCAACCAACCAATCAGATTCAACACTTTCTTTTTTTTCTTTTTCTTTTTTTTTTTTTTTGAGATGAAGTCTCACTCTGTCACCCAGGCTAGAGTGCAGCGGCGTGATCTTGGCTCACTACAACCTCCGCCTCCCAGGTTCAGGCGATTCTCCAGCCTCAGCCTCCCAAGTAGCTGGGATTACAGGCATGCACCACCACATCCAGCTAATTTTTGTATTTTTAGTAAAGACAGGGTTTCACCATGTTGGCCAGGCTGGTCTCGAACTCCTGACCTCAAGTGATCCACCTGCGTTGGCCTCCCAAACTGCAGGGATTACAGGCATAAGCCGCCACGCCCAGCCAGATTCAACACTTTCTAACGCCCCAAGCTGCAACACTAAATGGAGAATCTCTGCTTGGTGAGCCCATGTCAAAACATTCAGCCCCATTCAACTTTATGTTCCTTCCACGTGCTGGGCGAGGTATCAGAGCCCCAGCATCAGAAAGTGGTAAGCTCATGGATAGCAGCGTAGTAAGAAGAATCTACTGACAACAGTATAGGTTAGAAAAGGACAGTTTTATTAGACAGAAAAGTGCAGCTGAGTGCTTCCGCAAAAAAGGACTGAGCGTGCTGCAGTGGACTTTTCCTTAGGGGTATTCATGAACCTTAAAGAGGGAGCTTAACGGTAATTTGGACCATACTAACCACACAGGTCATGATAAATGATTACATTTGTAGACATTTTGGTGCCTTGATGTCAGCAAGGGTTGCACAATGAGTTTTGACATACATGCATTCTGGAGATGTACAGAAATTCTAGTTACGCGTAAATTTTGGAGAAAGAAGCCCATACCAGATGCCTACTTTAGATCATAGGGAATCTCATTATTTGTAAATCCCTCAGTTGAGGAGTTTGGCCTCTAGATGGTGTGCTTGGTGCCCCCTGCCCAGGTGATCTTTGCTCTCCTCACCATTATCCCACACTCGTAGTATCCATTCCCATACACATTCCCTGAATTTCTGTCTGTAGAAATTTGAAGTCAAGTAGTTCAGTGGAGTGTAGCACACCTCTTATGGGCCAGTCACACAGTGTACCTCATCTTCAGGGGCTGCTGGACTGAAGTCCAACAAAGAGGAGTGGTGGGGTGGGTCCCGAGGAGTTCAACATTGTGTTGCTCCGCACGTGCCTCAGGGGAGGCCATTACTATTTCCTCAGGCAATGCAGGCTTCTTCCTCTCAGAGGGGGAAAGACCAGTACAACTGAGGGGTGGGGAAGCTGCCATTGCTGGGGTTGGGAAGCAAAGGTGGCAGTGCTCCTTCACTGATAAAGGAGACATCAGAATTTAGGGGCTCAATGTCCGCAGCTTTATCAGTTTTTCCAAACATCCCCATCCCAACTTGCAAGATCCCATTCTTTCCCAGTTAATGCTCTCACATTAACTGCACACAGCCTGCAAAGCTGTGAGTTCAACTTGTATTGTAATTCAGCCACTTGCAGGATGAGGTTCTGTATTTGATTTTCAGCAATTTCAGCCCTTCTGCATAGTAGATAAAGGTCTCTCTCAGGGCACACATAGAAGCTCCTAGGTCATTTTTGTGGTGCACGAACTAGGAATATGAATCCCTGACCTCATCCTTTCCTTCCACCAGCATGACATTAGGGTTCCAACCAACATCATTATATTCATTCATTTTCCAAAATGTTCGAAAGTATCACATATCAGCCAGGCGTGGTGGCTCACACCTGTAATCCCAGCATTTTGGGAGGCCAAAATGGGAGGATGAGTTGAGCCCAGGAGTCTGAGAACAGCCTGGGCCATACGGCAAAACCCTGTCTCTTAAAAAAAAAAAAAAATGCTGGGCAAAGTGGCACATATCTGTAGTCCCAGCTACTCAGGAGGCTGTGGTGGGAGGATAACTTGAGCCTAAGCAGTCAAGGCTGCAGTGAGCCATGATTGTGCTACTGCACTCCAGCTGGGGTGACAGAGTAAGACTCTATCTCAAAAAACAAAAAAGTATCATATATAACATTACTGAGCTCATTGATTCTATAGTTGGTTGATTAGGAGTATCCAACACAGTATTCTGTGTAGCTCCACAAACAGCTCACACTATGGACTATTAGCACTCTTTTTACTACTGGAAATACAGTCATTAGTGCCTTTAACCATATTAGAGAGCCAATTCTAGAAATCCCAGAACCAGTTCAGAAAATTCATCCTTAAAATTCTGTTCCTCTAGAAGTACCCTCAGTGCCAAAATCTATACAAAGTTTTCCAGAGAAACAGAACAAGGAGGAGGTATCTCTATATATAGATAGACATAGAGATATCTCCAGATATCTCCTTCTGGTTCTGTATATAGACAGACACAGAGAGCTAGTCTCATCCACAAACACTCTCAAAGACACAATGAAAAACAGAGAGAGAAAGAGATTGATTAATTGTAAGGAATTGACTCACACAATTATGGATAGTAAGTCCCATGACTGGCCTTTCTGTAAGCCAGAGACCCAGGAAAGCTCATGGTATAATTAAATCTGCATCCAAAGTCCTGAGTACCAGGGAACCAATGGTGTGTAAATCCCAGTCTGGAGATGTTCCAGCTCAAGCAGGCAGGCAGGAAACCAAAACAGGGCAAACTCCTCCTTCCTCTGCCTTTTGTTCTCTTCAGGCCCTCCACTGATCAGATGATGCCCACTCACACTGGGGAAGGCAATCTACCTTATGGAATCTGTCAATCTTTTTTTTTTTTTTTTTGAGACAGAGTCTCGCTCTGTCTCCCGGGCTGGAGTGCAGTGGCCAGATCTCAGCTCACTGCAAGCTCCACCTCCCGGGTTTACGCCATTCTCCTGCCTCAGTCTCCCGAGTAGCTGGGACTACAGGCGCCCGCCACCTCACCCGGCTAGTTTTTTTGTATTTTTTAGTAGAGACGGGGTTTCAGCGTGTTAGCCAGGATGGTCTCCATCTCTTGACCTCGTGATCCGCCCGTCTCGGCCTCCCAAAGTGCTGGGATTACAGGCTTGAGCCACCGCGCCCGGCCCCCAATGTCAATCTTATCCAGAAACACCCGCAAAGACACATCAAGAAATAATGTTTATTTTGGGTATCCCATGGCCAGTCAAGTTGACAGATAAAATTAACCATTTCATGGGCATATGACTAAACTTAGCAACCATACAGTGATGAAAATGCCTGCTGAAAGGAAGAGTGTCATCTGTAGTTTTGAAGTTCTCTAGAATTCTGGTTTGTTACTGTATTAGTCCATTTTCACGCTGCAGATAAAGACATACCCAAGACTGGGTAATTTATAAAGAAAAAGAGGTTTAATGGATTCACAGTTCCACATGGCTGAGGAGACCTCACAATTGTGACGGAAGGCTAAAGGCACATCTTACATGGCCACAGGCAAGAGGGAATGAGAGTTTGTGCAGGGAAACTCCCCTTTACAAAACCATCAGATCTCACTATCACAAGAACTGCACAGGAAAGACCCACCCCCCCATTATTCAATTACCTTCCACCAGGTCCCTCCCATGACACGTGAGATTTGTGGAAGTTACAATTCAAGATGAGATTTGGATGGGGACACAGCCAAACCATATTGGTTACCTTTCTAGGTTTTAGGTCAATTTCAAGATGTATGCATCACCACCAAGCAACTACACGGCAAATATACTCAATCCGTGATTCTGAAACACGGGCATGCATCTGAGTCACCTGGGTGGCTTGTTACTATGCCGATTTCTAGGGTCCAACCCTAGAGTTTCTGATTTAGTTGATTTTGGATGGGACCTGAGATTTCCTAGTACTAACAAATCCCCAGGTGATACTGATGCTGATCAAAGGAATACAGTAAATTCAAGAGTACAACTGCTACACCTGACAATCTTCACAACCAAGACAAACTAATCTGATCTCCCTTAAGAAAACTATATTCTTTTTTTGGCCGGGCGCGGTGGCTCAACCCTGTAATCCCAGCACTTTGGGAGGCTGAGACGGGCAGATCACGAGGTCAGGAGATGGAGACTATCCTGGCTAACACAGTGAAACCCCGTCTCTACTAAAAAATACAAAAAACTAGCCAGGCGAGGTGGCGGGCACCTGTAGTCCCAGCTACTCGGGAGGCTGAGGCAGGAGAATGGCGTGAACCCGGGAGGCAGAGCTTGCAGTGAGCCGAGATCCGGCCACTGTACTCCAGCCTGGGCAACAGAGGCAGACTCCGTCTCAAAAAAAAAAACCAAAAGAAAACTATATTCTTTTTTTTTTTTTTGAGACAGAGTCTCACTCTGTCGCCCAGACT
>NC_045440.1:26884082-26946996 GCF_002776525.5 Piliocolobus tephrosceles | reverse complement strand
ATGTATGTATGTATGTATGTATGTATTTATTTATTGAGATGGAGTCTTGCTCCCTCACCCGGACTGGAGTACAGTGGCACCATCTCGGCTCACTGCAAGCTCCGCCTCCCAGATTCATGCCATTCTCCTGCCTCAGCCTCCCCAGTAGTTGGGACTACAGATGCCCACCACCACACCTGGCTAATTTTTTGTATTTTTAGTAGAGATGGGGTTTCACCATGTTAACCAGGATGCTCTCAATCTCCTGACCTCAGGTGATCCACCTGCCTCAGCCTCCCAAAGTGCTGGGATTACAGGCGTGAGCCACCACTCCCGGCCAGAAAACCATATTCTAAGGAAAGCAAACAGTTATCAGAATTACTTCAGCAACCTCCAGCTCCTCCATGCTACTTAAGGGAGGAAAACATCAGCTGTGTACGTAAAAGCTAAATGTTGGAAAAGTGGAGGAACATAATTTTGTTTTGTTTTGTTTGTAGAGACAGGGCTCTCACTATATTAACCAGGCTGGTCTCAAACTCCTGGACTCAAGCACTTTGCCTGCCTTAGCCTCCCAAATAAGTTCTAACACTTTAAATTCTGTTCATCTCTGAAAAATAACGGCAAGGCTGAATTCACTGTACAATAAAGAAATTATGCCCACAATGTTATTCTTCTGGGGTTCCCTTTTCCTCACAAAGTGGTGCCAGTGGAAAGCAGCATTTCAGTAACTCCTACCTTTATCCTAGTTTAGTGACCGATGCGTTAACATGGAGTGAGTTTGATTAAAGGGTGCAGCCAACATTTACAGGTACATTTAAAACAGTAGCTATGGGCTGGGCGTGGAGGCTCATGCCTGTAATCCCAGCACTTTGGGAGGCAAAGACGGGTGGATCACCTGAGATCGGGAGTTCAAGACCAGCCTGGTCAACATGGTAAAACCGTGTCTCTACTAAAAATACAAAAATTAGCCAGGCATGGTGGCGCACGCCTGTAATCCCACCTACTCCAGAGATTGAGGCACAAGGATTGCTTGAACCCAGGAGGCAGAGGTTGCTGTGAGCCAAGATTATGCCACTGCACTCCAGCCTGGGCAATTGAGAGAGAGTCGGTCTCAAAAAAAATAACGATAAAAATAAAATTAGGCCAGGTGCTGTGGCTCATGCCTGTAATCCCAGCACTTTGGAAAGCCGAGGCAGATGAAACCACCTGAGGTCAGGAGTTCAAGAACAGCCTGGCCAACATGGTGAAAACCCGTCTCTACTAAAATACAAAAAATTAGATAGGGGTGGTAGTGCACACCTGTAATCCCAACTACTCAAGAGGCAGAGGCAGGAGAATCGCTTCAACCCAGGAGGCAGAGCCTGCAGTGAGCCAAGATTGTGCCACTGCACTCCAGCCTGGGTGACAGAGTGAGACTCCGTCTCAAAAAATAAATTAATTAAATTTTAAAAAAAGTAAAACAGAAGCTATGGTGCTGTCAGGAAAGGGAGTAAAGATTTGCTCCCATTCTATTCTCTCCTCCTTTATGTTTCAGATAGTTGAAGGGACTACTCAAATACCAAAATGATATTGAGGAGGAGGCACTTTGTGATGGCTAATTTTATGTGTTAGCTTGATTGGGTCAGGAGTGTCCAAACATTGGGTCAGATGTTATTCAGGTGGCCGGGGGTGACATTAACATTGGACTCGAGAGACTGAGTAAAGCCTGCCGTGCTTGGGCCTCCTCTGAACAGTTGAAGACCTGACTAGAGCGAAATGGCTGAGTATGAGAGAACTCCTCCTGCCTCGCTGTTGAGCTGGGACATCAGCTGTTTCCTGCCTTCAGACTTGAACTGAGACATCGCCTTTTCCTTCAGACTTGAACTGAGACGTCAACTCTTCTTGAGTCTCAAGCCTGCTGGCTTTTGAACTAGAATTTACATCACCAGCCCTTCTGGGTCTCCAGCCATCCAACTGCAAATCCTGGGACTTGTCAGCCTTCATAATTATGCAAATCAATTCTGTAATAAATTTCTTTATACACCCACATACTCTATTGGATCTGTTTCTCTGGCAATCCCTTAATACCGCACTGGACCAACAATTCTTTCTAAATCAGTTTTCTGCCTTAATTTCTACCTCACTAAAGATTAGCACTATTCCTAGCAACCTGTCTCAAAGTCCTCCCTCTCCCCAACCCTTTTTTTTTTTTTGAGATAGAGCCTCATTCTGCTGCCCAAGCTGGAGTGCAGTGGTACAATCTCAGCTCACTGCAATCTCCATCTCCCTGGCTCAAGCGATCCTCCGGCCTCAGCTCCCCAAGTAGCTGGGACCACAAACACACACCACCACGCCCAGCTAGTTTTTGTATTTTTGGTAGAGACGGGGTTTTGCCATGTTGCTCAGGCTGCTCTCAAACCCCTGAGCTCAGGTGATCCACCCGCATCAGCCTTCCCAAGTGCTCAGGTCACAGGCATAAGTCACTGCACCCGGCCTCAAAGTCCCTTTAAAGGACATCTGTAACTTGGCATCTCAGTACAGGTGATTCAGATTCAATGACTCAGTGGTGATTTCAGCTCTGTTGTGCCATCAGCGCTGGAAGTGAAGGTTGAGGCTTGCTGGAAGGGGAACACATGGTCACTGAGACACCCACTATAATATTCTGGGTGTTGTTAATTTTCTTGCTTAGTATCAGAGAACAGAGAAGTTAGAGATGATATCAAAAGTGGAAACAACATGTACATTCCCCATAATTTGTGAATTATGGGGATAGATTCCATTTCTGTCTTTTGTCTTGAAGCTTCTATGTGAGCTACTACAAAAATGACAGGGCTTTCTGCCCTCCATTTCCCCCTTAGTTTGCACAACACACACACTCCTTCTCAAACTTCTGAAAGCTCTCAGACATCCTTTTCAAAGTAAAGAGGCTATAGAGGACATATCAATTTATCTAATAGGGTAATAGCATTATGCAGGAAATGGTATCTTGACGAGAAGCATTTGATAGGCATGAAAGAGCAGCGAAGCTGCATAACATTAACACCCCACTCCAGTTTAAGTACTGATGTAGGTAACTGCTGTAATAATTATGCCATTAAAAAAAGAGTGTTCCAATGGCCTTGATACATGCTGCTATCGGAATAAAGTTAGGACGTTTTCCTTATAGTTAGCGCAGTGCAAATTGAAGAAGACCAAGAATGCTTTTCAGAGTAAGAGAGGTACCATAAAGGGCCTCAGAGATTTGCTTCTATCAGGCCAGGCATGGTGACTTATGCCTGTAATCCCAGTAGTTCGGGAGGCCAAGGCGGGTGGATCACTTGAGGTCAAGAGTTTGAGACCAGCTTGGCCTGCATGGTGAAACCCCACCTCTACTAAAAATACAAAAATTAGCTAGGTGTGGTGGCATACACCTGTAGTCTCAGCTACTCAGGAGGCTGAGGCAGGAGAATTGCTTGAACCTGGGAGATGGAGGTTGCCGTGAGCTGAGATTATGCCAATGCGCTCCAGCCTAGGCAACATGGTAAAACTCCATCTCAAAAAAAAAAGACAGATTCTATTCCTATCAAAGGAGACAGGGGTATGCTATTGGTTACTGGTACGTATTAGATGCTTGCCAGATGCCAAGCCTAGGTCAACTTGTACATTAGCCATGATATGGGAAGTATGTTGGGGCTGGCCCTGGCTTCAGGAGATCTACATGATGTGAGTGAGTTGGGATCAATAAAATGTGAAAATTAATGATAGCTTCCATTTAGTGAACAATGATGATAACATTAACAGTTAACAACTCTGGACTGGGTGTGGTGGCTCACGCCTGTAATCCCAGCACTTTGGGAGGCCGAGGCGGGCAGATCAACTGAGGTCAGGAGTTCGAGACCATCCTGGCCAACATGGTGAAACCCCGTCTCTACTAAAAATACAAAAATTAGCCAGGCATGATGGTGGGTGCCTGTAATCCCAGCTACTGGTGAGGCTGAGGCAGGAGAATCTCTTGAACCTGGGACACGGAGGTGGCAGTGAGCTGAGATCACGCTACTGCACTCCAGCCTGGGTGACAGAGCGAGACCCTGTCTCAAAAAAAAGAAGTTAACAACTCTGGAAAGAAAGTATTCTTTGTCTTTTTTTCTTTCTTTCTTTTTTTTTTTTGAGACAGGATCTCACTTTGTTGTTGGAGTGCAGTGGTACAATCATATCTCACTGCGACCTTGAACTCATGGGCTCGAGCAATCCTCTCTCCTCAGCCTCCCAAATAGCTGCCACTACAAGTACACACCACCATACCCGACTAATTTTTTCAGTTTTATTTTGTAAAGACAATGTCTCGCCATCTTGCCCAGGCTGGTCTTGAACTCCTGGACAGACTCAAGAGATTCTCCCGCCTCAATCCCCCAAAGAGCTGGGATTACAGGTGTGAGTCACTGCGCTTGCCCAGGCTGGTCTTGAATTCCTAGACTAAAGAGATTCTCTTGCTTCAATTCCCCAAAGTGTTGGGATTACAAGTGTGAGCCACCACACCCAGCCAAGGGAAGAAAATATTCTTAAGTGACCTGCCCAAAGTCATACAGCTAATAAGTGGCAGAGACAAGATCTGAACCCAAGTGCTTCTGATACCAAAGCCTGGGCTTAAACACAATTTGATTCTGATTGCCAAAGCATTAGAGCTGAGTAAGCTTTAAGGAAACCTCACCAATCAGAACCATGCAAAATAAAGAAGTATCAGAGGCCTGAGCTATCAAGTCCAGTGAGGAGGGTAGACACTTGGCCAGGAGGCCCAGTATTGAATAGAAATATTCCCAGTACATTGAATGAAGGAGGGGCCAACAGTGACTCCCAGTCCTTGACCAAACTTGAGTCAGGCTTCTCTGAGTGCTCTTCTTGACCAGGTCTCGTCCTTGGCCTGCTGAATTTGGTTCTGCAAGAATCCCCCACCGTTGTTACTTTGCCAAGTTCCACACATTACTTTTCCATCCACTGGCCCCCGCACCCTGTCCATTGTCTACAAATCCCCAGCTGCTGCTGTTACATTCAGAGTTGAGTCTTGATCCCCAATGCAATAGTCTTGAAAAAAGTTTTCTTTGCCTACTTAACTTGTCCAGTGCAATTTTTCTCTGACAGGTAAACAATGGGGGAGCTCCATTAGCACAAGCAAAGTATTTCATCCTTGCCGCCCCAGAGGATCTGGTGTCTGGGTCAACAGACCGACCAGCATAGGAAGCTCCCACACCTTCAAGTCGAGTCTGCCAGGAAGATTGTCCAGGATGCATTGCTGTGGGGACCTTTATGCAAGGTAAGGAGATAAAACAGGGAGTCGAAGGCAGAAGGAGAGGACTGGAATACACTTTTAAGAAAGGAGTGGCTGGGGCTGGGCATGGTGGCTCATGCCTGTAATCCCAGCACTCTGGGAGGCTGAGGCAGGCAGATCACCTGAGGTCAGGAGTTCGAGACCAGCCTGGCCAACATGGGGAAACTCCATCTCTACTAATAATACAAAAATTAGCTGGGTGTGGTGGCATGCACCTGTAATCCCAGCTACTGGGGAGGCTGAGGCATGAGAATCACTTGAACCCGGGAGGTGGAGGTTGCAGTGAGCCAAGGTCACTCCACTGTACTCCAGCCTGGGTGACTGAGTGAAGCTGTGTCTCAAAAAAAAAAAAAAAAAAAAGAAAAAGAAAAGAAAAGAAAAGAGTGGCTGGGCGTGAGCATGCCTGTAATCCCAGCACTTTGGGAGGCCAAAGTGGGAGGATTCCTTGAGTCCAGGAGTTTGAGGCCAGCCTGGGCAACATAGTGAGACTCCATTAAAAAAAAATTAGCCAGGCATGGTGGTACACACCTGTGGTCCCAGCTACTTGCGGGGGCTAAAGCAGGAGGATCACTTGAGCCCAGTTGTTTGAAAATGTAGTAAGCCATGATCGTGCCACTTCAGTCCAGCCTGGGTGACAGAGCGAGACCTTGTCTAAAAACAAAAAGAAGAAGAAAGAAAAGAAAAAAAGAAAAGAAGCTTCCAGAGCTTAAACTGATGCACTGAGTACCTAAGATCCTTCTCATCTCCCATTCAAGGACCCATTGAAATGATGAAAAAGATACTTTGAAAAAGAATGAAATAATAAGAGGCGCAAAAATAAAGGCTGGATCAGCAGGTAAGAAATCTTTAAAAATCCTGGAGGGCAGAAAGCATTAGGATGAGACTGACAAAGAAGTAGACAAGAAAACCACAGACTCAAACGCCACCAGGAAGGCCAGGTCTTGAAAAGAAGTCCATGGAAGCTTCTAACTGGATGGCGCCAGACAGAAGGCACAGAAGTGCACCATGGCGATCCTTAGGATAATTCATTAAAGCTGGGAGAGTTGGGACCGCCACTGTCTTAAACACCTTCAGCTTTTGCCCTCCAGCTAAACATAGAAAACCCATCCAGAAAAGAATAAAAAAGAGTACTTGGTAATTAAGGTATGATTACAGGGCAAAAAAAAAAATCAGATGGCAGGACTGCCTTCCTTAGAATGTACCCAAGTAGGCCAGGCACAGTGGCTCATGCCTGTAATCCCAGCATGTTGGCAGGTTGAGATGGGAGGATTGTCTGAGCCCAGGAGTTTGAGCCATGGGCAACATGGTGTAACCGCATCTCTACAAGAAATACAAAAATTAGCTGGGTGTGGTGGCATGTGCCTGTGGTCCCAACTACTTGGAAGGCTGAGGTGGGAGGATGGCTTCAACCCAGGAGATTGAGGCTGTAGTGAGCCATGACCACACTCCAGCCTGGGTGACAGAGCGAGACACTGTCTCTAGGAGAGTTGGGAAAAAAAAATATATATATATATATATATATATATAAACAAGTGAAGACTGAGCTTGAGATATGAAAATAAAGGGGCCAGATGCGGTAGTTCATGCCTATAACGGCAGGACTTAGGGAGGCCGAGGTGGGCGGATCACCTGAGGTCAGGAGTTTGAGACTAGCCTGGCCAACATGGCAAAACCCCATCTCTACTAAAAATACAAAAATTAGCCAGGCATGGTGGTGGCGGGCACCTGTAATCCCAGCTACTTGGGAGGCTGAGGCATGAGAATCGCTCTAACCCAGGAGGTGGAGGCTGCAGTGAGCCGACATCACACCATTGTATGCCAGCCTGGGTGACAGAGTGAGACTCCCTCTCACAAAAAAAAAAAAAAAAAAAACTTTAGGAGGCCGAGGCGGGCGGATCACGAGGTCAGGAGATCAAGACCATCCTGGCTAACATGGTGAAATCCCGTCTCTACTAAAAAATACAAAAAAACTAGCCGGGCGAGGTGGCGGGCGCCTGTAGTCCCAGCTACTCGGGAGGCTGAGGCAGGAGAATGGCGTAAACCCGGGAGGCGGAGCTTGCAGTGAGCGAGATCCGGCCACTGTACTCCAGCCTGGACGACAGAGCGAGACTCCGTCTCAAAAAAAAAACAAAAACAAAAACAAAAAAAACAAAAAGAAAAAAGTAAAGGAAAACTTTCAGAATAAGAAGGAAATAGACAAAAATAGGTAAATGTGAGAGAAAAGGCTTAAGGGTGATAGAGTCAGGTAGTCCAATATTCCTTTCATAGGAATTCCAAAGGAGAAAAAGAAGGAAGGGGAGGAAATCACCAAAGGTATGAGAGAAAAAGACCCTGAGCTGAAGAGGATCTCATCTTCAGATTACAATGGCCACTGACTGCTGTACAGAATGAATTTAAGAAAGACCTAATGGCATTCTTATGAAATTTCAGAACGCTGGGAAATTTTGAAAGCTTCCAGTGGGGGAGATGTATATAAAAAGGAAAGGGAATTAAACTGCCATCAAATTTCATCGACAATACTGGTTGCTGGAAGACAATGGAACAATATCTTCAAATGCCTGGGGAAAGGAATACTTTGAACTCTGGATTCTATAAAGAAGCATCCAATACAGTTAAAGAATTAATATGAAAAAAATATATTCAGACCTGTCAAAACTCACATCATTTACCACCACTCATTCCACATGAAAAAAGTACTTTAGGTGTTTGCTTACACAAAATGAAAAAAGACCCCAGAGGCCGGGTGCTTTGGCTCACGCCTGTAATCCCAGCCCTTTGGGAGGCCGAGGTGGGTGGATATCCTGAGGTCAGGAGTTCAAGACCAGCCCGAGCAACATGATGAAACCCTGTCTCTAGTAAAAATACAAGAATCAGCTAGGTGTGGTGGCACATGCTTGTAATCTCAGCTACTCGGGAGAATCTGGGAGGTGGAGGTTGCAGTGAGCCAAGATTGCACCACTGCACTCCAGCCTGGGCGATAGAGTGAGACTCCGTTAAAAAAAAAAAAAAAAAAAAAATGAAAAGGACCCCAGAAAGATGATGGCCTGGGTCTCCCATAACCACCATGATTAATTTTACAGATGAGATGCTCACCATTTTTCTGTGGGTCATTTGCCCTCTTTCTGCCCTGGTGCTGGCTGAGAGATCAGTTAACAAACTCAAATTCAGACTTTGGGCTTATTATTTTCCTTTAATCAACCTAACTCTACACAGATACTTTTTGTCCTTTTTGTCATCCTTCTGGGGCTGAGATACTGTAAAACCTGACTTATACGGTGGGGGAGGGGGGTCTCCGGGAAATTAAACTTTTCTTGTTAGTGCCTTAAATTAGACTTTTCATGTTAATGTCCAACTATCTTTCAATGTTTATTATTTTTAAAATATTTTTTGACCAGGCACAGTTGCTCACATGTTTAATCCCAGCACTTTGGGAGGGCAAGGCAGATGCATGGGTTGAGCCCAGGAGTTCAAGACCAGCCTGAGCATCACGGTAAAACCCTCTCTCTACAAAATATTACATAAATTAGCTGGGCACAGTAGCACATGCCTGTAGTCCCAACCACTCAGGAGGCTGAGGTGGGAGGATTGTTTGAGCCCAGGAGGCGGAGGTTGCAGTAAGCTATGATCACACCACTGCACACCAGCCTGGGTGACAGAGCAAGACCCTGTCTCAAAAAACAAAACAAAACTTGAATATGTTAGCTTCAACTTTGTCACAGTAAACAACACAGTGAACAGAATGCAATCTGCTTCTCAACACAGGATCTTGTATGTATAACCACAACTGGGTCACCATTTCCCCATAATCACACATGCCTTCCTTGAAACCCAGAAAAACAACCAAGCCACCAGTCCATTGGGATCACAGTCACTTAGTGGCAGAATCAGGATCAGACGCCTCATATCCTGATTCTCGGTGAATCAGTGAATTGTCCCCCAAAATTTGTATGTTGAAACCCTGTATTAGTCCATTCTCACATTGCTGATAAAGACATACCTGAGACTTTATAAAGGTAAGGGTAATTTATAAAGGGAAGAGGTTTAATAGACTCACAGTTCACATGGCTGGGCAGGCCTCACAATCATGATGGAAGGCAAGGAGGAACAACTCACGTCTTACAGGAATGGTGGCAGGCAAAGAGAGAAAGCCTGTGCAGGGGAACTCCTCTTTATAAAATCATCAGATCTCATGAGACTTATTCACTTTCATGAGAACAGCGAGGAAAAGACCCGCCCCTATAATTCAATTACCTCCCACTGGGTCCCTCCCACAACACGTAGGAATTGTGGGAGCTACAATTCCAGATAAGATTTGGGTGGGGACACAGTCAAACCATATCAAACCCTAACCCCCAATGTGACTAATTATTGATAGAGCTTTTAGGAGTTAATTAAGGTTAGAAGAGGTCATTGGGTAGGGTTCTAATTCAATAAAAATTGGTGGTGATTGGCAGCTTTATAAGAAGAAGGAGGCAACATAGTGAGACCCTCATCTCCTTAATAAAATTTTAAAAATTAACTGGGCTTGGTGGTGCATGCCTGTGGGCTTTGCGGCTTGAGAGGCTGAGGCCGAAGGATCACTTGAGTCTAGGAGATTGAGGCTTTAGTGAGCCATGATCACATTACTTCACTCCAGCCTGAGTGAAACAGCAAGACCCTATCTCAAACAAACAAACAAACAAAGATGGAGAGAAAGATTCTGTCTCTGCCCATGCACTCACCAAGGGAAGGCCACATGGGCACACAATGAGAGGCAGCCACCTGCAAGCCAGGGAGAGGGTCCCTACCAGACGGGGATGCTGGCACCCTGATCCCAGACTTCCAGCCTCCAGAATGGTGAGAAAATCAACGCCGGATGTTGAAGCCACCCAGCCTGCTGTGGTATTTTGTTAGGGCAGCCCAAGCAGACCATGATAGCCCGCCAAATCCGGGTCTTTCTCTCTGCTCATTCTCTAACCCACTGCCTGTCAAGTGTGTCATTCTGTCACCGGTGAAGAAGGTGTCACCTGGTCAGGGCCCATGTGTATTTTCGAAGGATAAAGAGACAGCAATGCTTCCTCACCTATTTTCTTCCTCTTTTCCCAGGGGTCTATTCACTTTGTAATGCCTATCTACTGAGCAGCCAAATTCTTTAGCCTGCAGCCAGCAAAGGCAGCCTCCTCAGCCCTGCCCCAGAGAGGAAAACTGAGAGAAAGCAGCTTCTGCCTGAAACCGTCCTGCTGAGAGGAGATTTGAGAACGCTGTCTTGTAAAGTAGAAGAGATCAGGAGTTTCAAAGAATAGTGGTCTTCAGGCCAGGCGCAGTGGCTCACACTTGTTAATCCCAGCGCTTTGGGAGGCTGAGGTGGGCGGATCACTTGAGGTCAGAAGTTCGAGGCCAGCCTGGCCAACATGGTGAAACCCCGTCTCTGCTAAAAATTTTAAAATTAGCTGGACGTGGTAGAGTTCACCTGTAATTCTAGCTACTTGGGAGGCTGAGACAGGAAATCGCTTGAACCCAGGAGGTGGAGGTTGCAGTGAGCCAAGATCACACCACTGTACTCTAGCCTGGCAACAGAGTGAGACATCATCACAAAATGAAAACAAAAGAATAATGGTCTTCAAATGGAAGTATAAGAACACTTCTTCTTCAGTACGAGGGCACCAACAATTTTAAAGGAATTGATTTCCAGGTATTCACTAGGCCCGCTTTTCTGCAACTGATCTGCCTTTTGCTGAGCCCTTGCCTGCGAGGGAAGGGCAGAGTCTTACTTTCCCCAGTAGCCCCTTTTCCAC
Organism: Piliocolobus tephrosceles; assembly: GCF_002776525.5. NCBI lineage: Eukaryota > Metazoa > Chordata > Mammalia > Primates > Cercopithecidae > Piliocolobus > Piliocolobus tephrosceles. The sequence continues at coordinate 26,935,962 of NC_045440.1, read as the reverse complement.
TTTATAAAACAAGAGGACACCTCTTACCCATCCTAATCTTACCATGGCATATTTCCTCGGGCACCAAACCCAATCCCGGTATTAGTGCTGAACCAACATATAACCGCAAGGACTGAGTAAAATTTGCTTTTGCAAAGTCAGGGGCTTTCCAACATTTTTCCTTTCCCTCAAGCCCAAGGAGATCCCACTGAATTGCATGTGGATAGAGCATTAAAAATTATTTTTGACAATAAATTAGAATAGGGTTTTTTGCTCAGAATGAGCTCAAAGAATTAACTGACAGTACAGTAACACAATTATTTCCATTTCTGTCTACTTTTTTATTTTTTGGAGACAGGGTCTCACCCTGCCTTCCAGGCTAGAGTGCAGTGGCACAATCATGGTTCACTGCAGCCTCAAACAACTGGGCAATGGCGCAATTGCAGCTCAGCTCACTACAGCCTGGACCTCCCGGGTTCAAGCAATCCTCCTGCCTCAGTCTCCTCAGTAGCTGGGACCACAGGCGCATGCCACCACGCCTGGTTAATTTTTGTGTTTTTTACAGAGACAGGATTTCACCACATTGCCCAGGCTGGTCTCAAACCCCTAGACTCTATCTACCCACCTTGGCTTCCCAAAGTGCTGGGATTACAGGCGTGAACCACCGAGCCTGGCTCTACTTTTTATACAAACAAGTTTCCTCTGCAGTGTCATGGAGAAACACAATTGATTCCAGCAGTGAGTAGGAACCAAACCTAGACACATAAACTAATCAGAGAAAAAGGCCAACCATCTCATTAAGGAATATATTTCTAACTTAAATTAACTTCCTATTTAATAAGGATTTATTCATTGGAAATATATAGTGTTGTTTTGGCCAATTTGTATTACTACTACTGATGACAACTTTATCAGAAGAAATGATTAAACACTTGTTCAATGGTCACAGGAAATAAAAATATCAATTTAGGTCTATCCTTTTTATGCAGTATGATAGGGTGACCAGCAAAAGACTTTCAAGGATAAAAATATATATGAGAAAAAGCTGTGTGGGAAGTGGAATGGAAATTCAAATTTAGAAAAAAAAAAAAAAGAACAACATTTCTTATGTTTAAAGGAGAGCTTGTCCAGGTATTATTTTAATGGATGATGGCAGGAGTCAAACACTATGAGATTCCTTTGTATACCATCAAAAAAAGAAAAATAATGTAACAGGTTTCTGTGCATGTGTATGTTACACCCATATATACACACACATCTACACACATATTTATGTTAAGGACCTATCATTTACCCTCTATAGTTTATGTATTTATATGTTATATTGTATTATATATATTTATACTTTCACATATTTAATATTGTTTGTGTAATATGTGAAACAACATGTAATAAATACATTTATATATATATATATTTTTTAGATGGAGTCTCACTCTGTCACCCAGGCTGGAGTGCAGTGGCACAACCTCGGCTCATTGCAAGCTCCACCTCCTGGGTTCAAGCAATTCTCCTGCCTCAGCCTCCTGAGTAGCTGGGAGTATAGGTGCCTGCCACCACGACCAGCTAATTTTTTTGTATTTTTAGTAGAGGCGGGGTTTCACCATGTTGGCCAGGCTGGTCTGGAATTCCTGACCTCAAATGGTCCACCCATCTCAGTCTCCCAACGTGCTGGGATCACAGGCATGAGCCACCTCACCTGGCCTAATTTATAATTTATATAACATACAGCCTTAATATCAATACATATGTGTACTATACATATATGTGTGTTTATATATACCCCAACATACATATATTCATACATATACAACATACAACATACAAATATTAAGGCTTTATATTTAGGTATATATATTTAGATATTTTTTATTATATATAATATACATATCTATTCATACACACATATGCATTTATATTTATGCTAAGGCTTTATATCATATAATACATATATTGTATGTATATGTGTGTACATATATATATGATAAAGCTCATATACAAAGCCTCAACATGCATATGCTGATTGTGATGAGATTATACAATTGTATACAATGACCAAAATTTATCAAATTATACACACTTCAAATTGGTAGACTTTATTGTATGTAAATAATATAAACGAATAAGAGAGAAAACTTTCTCCATTAAAATAGCAATCGCAAAAAAAAAGCCAAAAATTGGAATAGAGGGCTATTTCCTTAGTACGTGATAAGTAATATTGTACGTGCCTATGTGAGGCACACAGAATACTGAGAACCAAAGGGTAGAGAGTGGAGTGAGGGTTGCCAGGGGCATGGGGAATGGAGAGTTAGTATTTAGTGGGTACAGAGTTTCAGTTTTACAAGATGAAAAGAGTTCTAGAGAAGGACAGTGGTGATGGTTGCACAACATTATGAACGTATTTAATACCACTGAACTGTACACTTAAAAGTGATTAAGATGATAAATTGTGTTATGTATATTTTAACACAATAAAAAATTTGGTATGTGTATATATATGTGTGTGCGTGTACACACACGCATATAATTGGAAGTGTGTGTGTGTATATATAGTACGTGTATATGTTTATTTAAGCACTTAACATACATATACATGTGTACATGTCTACCTAACAACTTTTTTTTTTGTTTTGGAGACAGGGTCTCGCTGCTCTATCACCCAGGCTGGAGTGCAACTGTGCAATCACAGCTCACTGCAGACTCAACCTCCCTAGCTGAAGCAATCCTCCCACTTCAGCTTTATAAGTAGCTGGTACTACACGTGCATACCACTACACTGGGCTAATTTTTAAAATTTTTTGTAGTGACAAGGTCTTGGTATGTTACCCAGGCTGGTCTCAAACTCCTGGCCTCAACCAATCCTCCTGCCTTGGCCTCCCAAAGCACTGGGATTACAGGCATGAGCCGCTGTACCCGGCCCAACTTTATTTTTTAAATAAAGTTGAGTGTCAATATTGACAATATTCTGTAAAATATATCCTTATAACTATTTAAACATATAGTAAAATGTCGCGTGTAGATCGTCAACATGCTAGGGGGCATACAATTTTACAAAGTTCTTTCAGGGGATATTCAAGCCAAAGAATGTGAAGACCCCTGGACCCCCGGGCAGAATTAGACACACAGGAGACTCCAGCACAGTGAGAACCGAGACAACAAAGAAACACTGAGGACATTTTCACCACCAGGATATAGGCAAACGAAATTTGCAATGATGTCATGTTTGCATATGTGGCAGATACAAAAAGCTTAAAAGCAGCTCTTTGTTCTCTTGCTGAGTTTGGGGCAGGCGCTGGCACAAATTGAGGAAAGTAAGCGACGGGACCGGCAGCAATTAGACTTGCTGATGTTGGGGCGACCCTGGGGTTGCATCTGGAAAACTGACACCCAGATCCAGGATAGAAGCTGACATAGAAGTAAGCAAAACTGTTGTAGGCCCCAGTCAAGGGCTCTCCTCTCAGGATTCCTCCCATAACTACCTGAAACAAGGATGTGGAATACCTTGACTTCGGAGGGAGAAGTCGAAATCAGTTCAGCTAAACTCTAACCAGGCGTGAGAATCCTCTTGTCATTCAAGTTTAATTGGCTTAATCTCCCAAATGATACTGAAGGCAGAAGTAGTTCTTAGGCTCCTAGGGTGCAGTATTATATTATTTATAAATGCAGACATTTCAAAAGCAATAAAACACTTGGCCCTTGCTCTCAATAAACTTGCCCTCTAACTGGGAGGACAGCATCCAAATGGAAAGAAAAAAAAGGAAGAACAGTTCAAAGCAACATATAAGAAGTATGTAATAATCCCCCAAGAGAAACAAAGACTGCATTGCATACTTTCCCGGTAGAAGTACAAATTGGCACAGTACCCCATGGAGGGAAGTGGGCCACAGAGATCAGAATTACAAATAAGTATCTCCTTTGACCCGGTAATTTAACTTCTGGGAATTTATCCTTCAGCCATACTTAGGAAATAACATATACTCTAAGTTACTCACTGTAGCATTGCTCAAAATAACAAAAGATTGGAAAGAAGGCAAATATCCTTGAATAGAAGACTGATGAAACACATTGTGCTACATACATACAATGGAATATTTTGAAGGTATAAAAGTTCATGAGGAGGGCCGGGTGCAGTGGCTTATGCCTGTAATCCCAGCACTTTGGGAGGCTGATGTAGGTGGATCACTTGAGGTTGGGAGTTCGAGACAAGCCTGACAAACACAAAAAATTAGCCAGGCATGGTGGCAGGCACCTGTAATGCCAGCTACTCGGGAGGCTGAGACAGAAGAATCACTTAAACCCAGGAGGCAGAGGTTGCAGTGAGCTGAGATTGTGCCACTGCACTCCAGCCTGGGCGACAGAGCGAGCTCAAAAAAAAAAAAAAAAAAAAGTGCATGAGGAAGTTTTCAAGGTACAGATATTTTTAAAGTCTCCAAGATATATTAAGTAGGAAAAAAACCAGCAAGGTACAGAAAAGGTGTATAAGACACTTCCTTTTGTTTACAAGGAAAGAAAAAAAAGGAATATAGAATATATTTGTATGTGCTTTAGTAGTCACAAAGTCTAGATGAATCCACACAGAAATGAAAAGCTGATTACCTGGAGTGGATTAGGGAGGGTGAAAACAGGGTGGATGGGGCTGAGCAGGAGGGAGACTTCTGCTCCATGAACCATGTGACTGTGTTCCTACTCAAAACAATTAAGAGAATAATGAAAAAATATCCCCTGCTGAGGCCTGACATAATGAGCAGGAAGTTGGTTTCTGGGGGGCACCCCCATCCCCCATCCGGTGTCAAGCATATGCCCTCAGCTTTGGCCGGCTCTGAACAGTAGGGGAAATGTGAGAGCGGGATCACGTGGCTTCTGCGCGGGCAGCCCTGTGTCCAGGCCCTTGCCCAGCTGCTGAGCTTCCTGCCTGGTGCCCCTGCATCAGCCAGAGTCCGAGCCCACCCTCTCAGCCTGCCCTCTTGCCAGCGGGCTCAGGATCAGCTGTCCTCACCAGTTACCAGAATCCTCAAGCAGCTGGCTTTAATTCTGTCTATGGGAAGGCAGAAGCAGAGGGGAAGGTCGATTAAGTAAACCACTATTAAGGGAGGAGTGAAGCCCAGGAGGTCAAAGAGCCCAGGATAGAAGCAACGCTAGCTGCCAAGCCAAGCTTGGAACACTCCCCAAAGATACTACAGAGAAACATGCCCAGATGAGAATGCTACTGGCTTCAAGTTGTGTAATAATGGGTAGGATTTTCCCCCCTGTCTTTATGTTTTGATGTGCTTTCCAATTTTTGTTTTCCAATTTTCCAATTTTGTATGACTCTTACAAAGCAAAAAAATAGAGTGTACAATGTGAAAGATGTATACATTAAAAATAAAAACCAAACCATGATTGTTACCAAACCATGTAGTCCAGAAACTTGAAGGATAAAAAAGGAAGCTCAGATGGGCAGCATAAGAATGTTACAGCTCTAAACAATTAAAATTAAAATATTACAATTTTAAAAAGTTCCCGTAACACTGAAGATGTCCTTGGACTGCAGGTCAGTGGGGCCCAGTTAGTCAGACCAGGCAGAGTGGAGCTGTCCAAGGTGCCAGGGTAAGAAAGGGCAGCAGATGCAGTGATGACTGCATTACTCAGTGCGCTGGCCAGGCCAATAGCTCCTCCGCAGTCCTCCTCCCACTGAGTTTAAAACGCTGTATCCAGCACTTCAAAACACTGTCTTCCTTACACTCGCTGAAGTCCATAATGAGGCTGGGCACAGTGGCTCACATCTATAATTCCAGCACTTTGGGAGGCCAAGGCAGGTGGATCACCTGAGGTCAGGAGTTCAAGAGCAGCCTGGCCAACATGGCGAAACCCCCACTTTACCGGCCGGGCGCGGTGGCTCAAGCCTGTAATCCCAGCACTTTGGGAGGCCGAGACGGGTGGATCACGAGGTCAGGAGATCGAGACCACCCTGGTCTACACGGTGAAACCCCGTCTCTACTAAAAATACAAAAAACTAGCCGGGCGAGATGGCGGGTGCCTGTAGTCCCAGCTACTCGGGAGGCTGAGGCAGGAGAATGGCGTAAACCCGGGAGGCGGAGCTTGTAGTGAGCCGAGATCGCACCACTGCACTCCAGCCTGGGCGACACAGCAAGACTCCGTCTCAAAAAAAAAAAAAAAAAAAAAGAAACCCCCACTTTACCAAAAAATACAAAAAAATTAGCTGGGTGTGGTGGTGGTGGTGGGCGCCTATAGCTCCAGCTACTCGGGAGGCTGAGGTGGAAGAATCACTTGAACCCAGAGGCAGAGGCTGCAGTGAGCCAAGATCATGCCACTGCACTCCAGTCTTGGCAACAGAGTGAGACCCTGTCTCAAAATAAATGAAAAAAAGGAAAGAGAGAGAGAGAGGAAAGAAAGAAAGACCATAATGATGGTCACATTCATCTCAGAAACAACAAATAATTTTTGAGTCTTCACCAATTTTTTTTCTCAGCTCTTTAGGGATTATGAAAGGAGTAAGCCAATATTTAAACTATTTGAGGAGGTTTGGGCATATTTGAAGCTAGCAAAGTTTCCCACCATTTAACACAAGGCTTTATATAAAGTCAGTAAAATTAGATGCAAAATCAAGCCCCTCAATACTTGAAAGAATACAGCAGACCTTGACGTGTGCAAAGTATTTATCCCAAAACCTTTCCTAAGCCCAAGGTTGGGAACAGTCCTGTAGCAAAAAACTTCCCCCTTTATTAGTCAGGACTCTTTTGATTATAAGTTATAGAAACTCAAATGACACAGAGGGGAATGAATTGGAGGATATAATTCAAAAAATGGTTGAACAGATTGGGCACGGTGGCTCATGCCTGTAATCCCAGCACTTTGGGAGGCTGAGTCAGGCAGATGACTTGAGGTCAGGAGTTTAAAACCAGCCTGGGCAACATGGTGAAATCCTGTCTCTACTAAAAATACAAAAATTAGCCAGGTGTGGTGGCTCACCTGTAATCCCAACTACTCAGGAGGCTGAGGCAGGAGAATCACTTGAAACTCCCAGGAGGCAGAGGCTGCAGCGAGCCAAGATCATGCCACTGCACCCCAGCCTGGATGACAGGAGAGAAACCTTGTCTCAAAAAAAAAAAAAAAAAAAAATGGTTGAACAACCTTCTGATTGCTCACGGATGATAAATTATAAATTATAAATGACCAGCGTCTAGCATGCCACAGAGAAAAGAAGTTTTAATGGCAAGTGCTTCCCTGAAATAAATAGATTCATTGTCTAAAAGGCAGAAGGTTCTCAATGATGCTGCATCTGGACTCATCTTGACACCACCTGCTCTTTCTCACCCACTCCATCATCAACTAACTCCTATTATTTCTAGGCCAATAATAGGTCTCCAATTAGTCCCTTCCTCTCTCTCAACTACTGTCCTTGTTCAGGCCCCTATCATGACCAGGTTGAATCATTCTGTAAATAGTAGATGGAGAAATGTGATGCCTGGGCTTGTTAGCTAAATACCCATTAAGAATGAATGATTTAGGCCAGGTGCAGTACCTCATGCTGCAATCCCAGTATTTTGGGAGGCCGATGCTGGTGGATCGTTTGAGCCCAAGAGTTCAAGACAAGCCTAGGAAACACAGCAAAACCCTGTCCTCTACTGAAAATACAAAAAACTAGCCATGTATGGTGGCACACACCTGTGGTCCCAGCTACTCCAGAGGCTGAGGTGGGAGGATCGCCTAAGCACAGGGAGGTCAAAGATGCAGTAAGCTATGATCATGCCACTGCACTCCAGCCTATGCAACAGGAGACCCGTCTCAAAAAAAAAAAAAAAAAAAGAATGATTTTTGTTCTCAAAGTATATTAAAGAAGACTAGGAAAATCACAAGAGCATGGGTTTCAGAATCAGATAGTTCTGGCTTAAATATAGCTCTATCACTTACTCTATGGGTGACCATGGCAAAGTATTCAATCTCTCTGAGTCTGACTTTCTTATAAAATAGGCATAATAATATTTGTCTTGCAGAATTTTTTCTTCTTTTTCTTGAATAGACACTGGGCCTCACTCTGTCACCTAGGCTGGTCTTGAATTCCTGGACTCAAGTGATCCTCCTACTTTGGCCTCCCAAAGTGCTAGGATTACAGGTGTGAGCCACCAGGCCTGGCCTTGTGAACTTATTATGAAGATTAAATCAGGTGAAAGATTTTTTTTTTTTTTTTTTTTTGAGACGGAGTCTCACTCTGTCACCCGGGCTGGAGTGCAGTGGCCGGATCTCAGCTCACTGCAAGCTCCACCTCTAGACCATTCTCCTGCCTCAGCCTCCCGAGTAGCTGGGACTACAGGCGGCCGCCACCTTGCCCGGCTAGTTTTTTTTTTTTTTTTTTTTTGTATTTTTTAGTAGAGACGGGGTTTCACCGTGTTAGCCAGGATGGTCTCGATCTCCTGACCTCGTGATCCGCCCGACTCGGCCTCCCAAAGTGCTGGGATTACAGTCTTGAGCCACCGCGCCCGGCCTGAAAGATTTTTAAAATTCTCAGAATATTGAGACAATATTCAATATATGCTGCTAATATCAGAGGCCTCATGCTAACCTTACAAAATTCAATAAACAAACACAAGGGAAATGACGAGGGTCAGAAAAATACATCGGCCTTACTCTTCTCACCTTGCTTTGGCTCCCAAACAAAGGTCTGCTACCATTTTATTTCCCTAAGCCCAAAAGATTTGACTAAATAATAGTTCTCTGTTTGCCTTGTTAGGTAGTGTTTTGATGTGGTACCATTACCTGAAGAAAGAAGTCAAGAGTCATTCTTGGAAGAGGGTTAGAATGTTTGAATGTTCAGGTTTGAATGTTTGCAGAATTACAACAAAATTGGAGTATGAGAAAGAAGATGGGGCTCCAGAAAGTCAAACATCTAAAGTGTTTGTTCTATATTATTATATGATATAGACTGTAATGTGGATATAATGATAGAAGATGCTATTAAAGATGATATTACAATATTGAACATGGATTCAACAATAACATCTTCCTGAAAGATTTTTTTTTAAGCCAGACTCCCCAGCCTGGGCAACATAGACCCCATCTTTACAAAATATAAAAAGTTGGCTAGAAGTGATGGCACATGCCTATAGTCCTAGCTACTCAGGTGGCCAAGGTAGGAGAATTGCTGGAGCCCAAGAGGTTGAGGCTGCAGTGAGCTATGATGATGCTACTGCACTCTAGCCTGGGCAACAAAGCAAGATCCTGTCTTTAAAAAACAAAACAAAACAAAACAAAACAAAGACAGCACAGGGTAAACTCATCTCATTGTGACCTGCTAAACATAATGAAGTCCACAAAATCTCCCAAGAATCTGAAGCCATACAAGTTTCTTTTTCACCTGTTTAACAATTCTCAAAAATCATGACTGGGGAAACCAATTCTGGTATTAAAAATAAATACTGCTTTCTCCCTTTTTAGCTAAACTTTATAAGACTCAGCATTTCAGAAAGACCCTCTTATATTCTAGAGACATGCTACTCTCTTCCTAGAGAGCACCAGTAAACAACTAACTTAAAATGTAATCAGTGAAAAAAATATAAAACATTGCCAAAAGAAATTTTAAAGGACCCAAATAAATTGAAAGACATCCCATGTTCATGGACTGAAAGACTTAACACTGTTAGAATGACAATACTATGCAAAGTGTTATACAGATCCAATGCAATTCCTATCAAAATCTCAAGAGCATCTTTTGCAGAAAAGAAAAATCCCATTCTAAAATTCATAAAGAATTAAGAGACCCAAAATAGCCAAAAATAATCTTGAAAAAGAAAAAAAAAAAGTGGGAGGGCTCACACTTTCTGATTTCAAAACTTATTACAAAGCTACAGTAATCAAAAAAAGTGTAATCAAAACAGCACTAAGTGTGGTGCTGGCATAAAAATAGACATATCAACCAATGGAATAAAATTTAGAACCCAGAAATAAACCCAAATGTCTACAGTCAATTGATTTCAGCAAGAGTGCCAAAGTCACTCAATGGGAAAAAGATAGTGTTTTCAACAAAGGGTGCTGAAAAAACTGGATATCTACATGTGATATGAAGTTGGACACTTACCTTATACTATATATAAAAACTATCAGTGAATCAAAAGCCTAAATTTAAGAGGTAGAACTACAAAACTCTTAGAAGAAAACATAGGGGCAAATCTGCAGGGTCTTAGATTAGGCAGTGGTTTCTTAAGGATGACACTTAAAAAGCACAGGTAACAAAAGAATATATAGATAAACTAAACTTCATGAAAATAAAAAACTTGTATGCATCAATGGACACTATCAAGAGAGTGAAAACACAATCCACAGAATGGGAGAAGATATGTATAAATCATATACCCAATAAGGGTTTGATGTCCAGAATACGTAAAAAACTACTACAACCGAACAACACAAAAACAATCCCATTTTAAAATGTGCAAAGGGAGGAATTAGCAGGAAGGAAGAAATGAATAGGATGAGCACAGAGGATTTTTAGGGCAGTAAAACTATTCAATATGCTACTATAATGTGGATTCATGTCATTATACAGTCATCAAAACCTGCATACTAACACCAAGAGTCACCTCTAACGTAAACTATGCATTCTGGATGCTAATGATGTGTCAAGTTGGTTCATCAATTGTATTAGATGTACCATTCTGATGAGGGATGTTGAATGTGGGTCAGTTTATGCATGTGTGGAGGTGAGAGGTATATGGGAATTCTCTACTTTCTGCTCAGTTTTGCTGTTAACTTAAAAACTACTCTAGGCCGGGTGCGGTGGCTCAAGCCTGTAATCCCAGCACTTTGGGAGGCCGAGACGGGCGGATCACGAGGTCAGGAGATCGAGACCATCCCGGCTAACACGGTGAAACCCCGTCTCTACTAAAAAATACAAAAAACTAGCCGGGTGAGGTGGCGGGCGCCTGTAGTCCCAGCTACTCGGGAGGCTTAGGCAGGAGAATGGCCGGAACCCAAGAGGCGGAGCTTGCAGTGAGCTGAGATTGCGCCACTACACTCCAGCTTGGACGACAGAGCGAGACTCCGTCTCAGAAAAAAAAAAAAAAAAAAAAAAACTACTCTAAAAAATAATACAATGGGGAGAAAAAGAGGACAAAGAGCTTGAACAGACATTTCTCCAAAGAAGATACCCAAATTACCAATAAACACAGGAAAAGATGCTCAACATTGCTAATCACTAAGGAAATGCAAATGAAAATCATAATGAGATAGCATTTCACACCTACTAAGATGGCTTGCACGCGCTCTCTCTCTCTCTCTCTCTCTCTCTATATATATATATGTTTTTTTTTTTTTTTTTGAGACAGGATCTCACTATCTCACTTTGTCATCTGGGCTACAGTGCAGTGGCACGATCATGGCTCACTGCAGCCTCCACCTCCTGGGGTCAAGTGATCCTCCTACCTCAGCCACTTGAGTAGCTGAGTCCATATGCAAGAACCACCACAGTCAGATAATTTTTTTTTTGTAGCCATGGGGTCTCCCTATATTGCCCAGGCTGGCCTGGAACTCCTGGGCTCAAGCAATCCTCCCATCTTGGCCTCCCAAAATGCTGGGTTTACAGGCATAAGCCACCACACCGGGCTGATTATAATTTTTTCTTTTAAAGGAAAATAGCAAGTGTTGAAGAGGATGTGGAGAAATGGGAACCCTTGGACATTGCTGGTGGAAATGTAGCGATGCAACCATTGTGGAAAACAGTTTGGCAGTTCCTCAAGAAGTTAAACATAGAATTACCATATGATCCAGCAACTTCACTCCTACGAAAATACCCAGAAGAAATAAAAAGGACTCAGGCAAATACTTGCACACCGATGTTCATTGAGGTATTATTCACAGAAGCCAAACGCTAGAACAACTGAAAGGCCCAACATGGGAAGAAACAAAACATGGTTCAGTATATACATACACACAATGGAATATTATTCAGCCATCAAAATTAAGTTCTGATGCATGCTACAATATGGATGGACCTTGAAGACATGCTAAATGAAAAAGGCTAGACACAAAAGGACCATATTGTATGATTCCACATATAAGAAGAGATGCAAATTCATAGATACAGAAGTCTAATGGTAGTCGCCAGAAGCTGAGAGGAAAAAGGAATTGGGAGTTATTAACCTCGGTTAATGGGAAGAGAGTTTTGTCAGAGTAGGGATGCTTGCACCGATTATGAATGTAATGAATGCCACTGAGTTATACACAAAAATGGCTTAAATGGGAAATTTTGTGTTATATGTATTTCAACACATTTTTTTAAGAAAAAAGTAGTATGTGCAAAATGACCTATGAATACAAGAATTAGAGACTGTTGCCAGTCAGGCATGGTGGCTCATGCTTATAATCCCAGCACTTTGGGAGGCTGAAGCAAGAGGATCACTTGAGCCCAGGAGTTTGAGACTAGCCTGAGCAACATAGGGAGAGCATGTCTCTACAAAAAAATTAAAAACTAGCCAGGTGTGGTGGCACAGGCCTGTAGTACTAGCTATTCTGTAGTCTGAGGCGGGAAGATTGCTTGAGCCTAGGAGTTCGAGGTTGCAGTGAGCCATGATAATGCCACTGCACTCCAGCATGGGGGACAAAGTTAGACCCTGTCTTTGGAAAAAACAGAAGAAACTGTTCTGAAAGTTTATCAGGAAGGATAATGTCATCGGGTCTAGTACAAACAGCAGCATGGTGGTCTAGATGAAGCCTTGGAAAGTACTCATGATTATGTATTCTGTTTTTAAAGGTACAGATGGAGCATCCCAAATCTGAAAATCCAAAATCCGAAACTTTTGAGCAACGGCATGGCACACAAAGGACATGCTTATTGCAGCATTCTGGATTTTGCAGTTTGGGATTAGGGGTGCTTAACCCAGTAACAGTGCAAATATTGCAAAATCCAAAAAATCCAAAATCTGAAACATTCAACACCTGTGAAAAGGAGAAAAAGAAAATTTGAAACACTTCTGGTCCCAAGCTTTTCACATAAGGGAGACTCAACCTGTACTAGATAAGCTGATTCTAAAAAATACATATGGAAAAACAAAGAACTGAAAATATCAAGAAGTAAATTTGAAAAAAGAAAAAGAAGGTAGGCCTTGTTATTCCTATGAGATATCAAGGCTTTTAACAAGGTATAGTATTTAGACTGTACAATATTAGCCCAGAGTAGATAACTAGATCAATCAACCAAAGGGGTGCAAAACCAACTCCTACCTGCATGGAAATTTGGCATCAGACAGACATAAGAAACTAGTAGGGAAAGAATAGAGAAATAATCAGTAAAGAGTAAATACAGGCCAGGCACAGTAACTCATGCCTGTAATCCCAGCACTTTGGGAGGCTGAGGTGAGCAGATCACAAGGTCAGCAGTTTGAGACCAGCCTGACCCAACATGGTGAAACTTCGTCTCTACTAAAAATACAAAAATTAGCCAGGTGTGGTGGCACATGCCTGTAATCCCAGCTGCTCAAGAGGCTGAGGCAGGAGAATCGCTTGAACCTGGGAGGTGGAGGTTGCAGTGAGCTGACATCACGCCACTGCACTCCAGCATGGACAGAGCAAGATTCTGTCTCAAAATAATAATAATAATAATAAAGAATAAATACAATAAAGGTGCTGAACCAATCAATTATCCATATTAAAAAGAAAAGAAAAATGGACCCCTACCTCACACCAATCACAGAATAAATTCTGAAACTGGGGAGAGGTAAAGAGAGGCCTTCAACAACATCTGGATTTTTTTTTTTTTTTTTTTTTTTTTGAGACAGAGTCTCACTCTGTTACCCCGGCTGGAATGCAGTGGTGCAATCTTGGCTCACTGAAACCTCTGCCTCCCAGGTTCAAGCAATTCTCCTGCCTCAGCCTCCAGAGTAGCTGGGATTACAGGTGTGCACCACCATACCCAGCTAATTTTTGTAGTTTTAGTAGAGATGGGGTTTCACCATGTTGGCCAGGCTGGTCTCAAATCCTAACCTCAGGTGATCTGCCTGCCTCTGCCTCCCAAAGTGCTGGAATTATAGGCGTGAGCCACCGTGCCTGGCCTTTCGACAACATCTATATTTTGGATTATCTGCTTATTGCTTATATGCTTGATGTAAAAAAATCAAAACCTTATAGAATTTAAGAAAGAAAACATAGGATAATGTATACATGATTTGGGAGGACAGGAAGAATTTTTAAAATAAGACTTGAAAGCATAAACTACAAAGAAATTATTGTGAAATGGCTGACTACATTAAAATTAAACTTATCTACACACTGAAATACACCATAGACAAAGTAAAGAAACGAACAAGCAAGAGACTTGGAGAAGATACCTGCATGGCACATGGCTGGTAAAGGTTTAGTAACCAGAATATATAAATAACTACTTCAACCAATCAGAAAAATGACAACACAACGGACAAAAAAGCAAAGAATATGAACAGATCATTCAACGAGGAGGAGATGCAAATGGCCAATAAACATATGAAAAGATGCTCAACTTCATTAGTAATAAGGCACATACAAACAATTACAAGACACGATTTCATAGGCATCAGATTAGCAAACATTTAAGTCAGCCAACAGTAGTAAGCATGGTAGAGGCAGAGGAGAAGCAAAAGCTGTCATACACACCATCAACTGGGACAAGCACTGTGGAGAAAAATTTGACCAGATCAGTGTGCACTCACTAAGCCCCAGCAATTGCAGCTCTAGATAAATATCCTAGAGGAACAATTGCATAGAGGTACAAGGAAATGATACATGAATATGACTTATGCGGAGCACATTAGCACATGCCTGTATTCCCAGCTGCTTGGGAGGCAGAGGTAGAAAGCTCACTTGAGCCCAGGAGTTCAAGCTCACTTGAGTCCAGCCTAGACAATATAGTAAGATCCCGTCCTGTCTCTATAAAACAAAAACCTTACTTAGCTGGGCACGGTGGCAGGCATCTGTAATCCTAGCTACTCAGGAGGCTGAAGCAGGAGAATTCCTTGAACCCAGAGGCAGAGGTTGCAGTGAGCTGAGATCGCACCACTGCATTCCAGCCTGGGTGACAGAGTGAGACTCTGTCTCAACAAACAAACAAACTAAAACAAATCTTAGCTGGGTGTGGGTGCACGCCTATAGTCCCAGCTACCAGGATGCTGAGGTGGGAGGATCCCTTGACCCCAGGAGTTTGAGTCTGGCCTGGGCAACATAGCAAAACCCTATCTCTAATAAAAATAGATTTAAAGAATAAAAGTATGTGCCTTATGATCTGTGCATGGATATATAGTAACAGGAGGACAGCGTGCCCTGTAATGACACACAGCTCACTCAGGACAGCGGTGGCCTCTGGAAGGGAGTGAGGGAGGGAGGACAGTGAAATTGGAAGTGGTGCACAGTGGGTGTTCATGACTTTTTCTCATATTATTTAAAAAAAGGATCTAGAGCCAAAAGGCAGAATGTTATGATGTGTCAAAGATAAGTAGTGACTATGGGATGTTATTCTTCATACTTTTCTGAATACTTGAAATATCTCCAAATGATAATTTTTAAAATTTGTGCAGGACTTATTCAACATTACCTGTGGAAGACGTGAACATTCCAGAGGGTTGGGCAACTGCAGACTGGCAGAGGAAGAGGGATATGGGGGAGCTAGAGGAGCTGAGGAGGCACACCTTTCCGAAAGACTCAGGGCCAGGAAAAAAACCCAAAATTACAAAGTATAGTATTTAGACTGTACAATATTAGCCCAGAAATAGATAACCAGATCAATCAACCAAAGGGGCCCAAAACAAACTCCTACCTGTATAGAAACTCAGCATCAGAACGACATAAGAAACCAGTAGGGAAAGAATCGAGAAATAATTAGTAAAGAATAAATACAGGAAAGGTCCTGGACCAATCCATTATCCAATATCCATACAACACTGTGCAGTGTACAGGAGGCGCCAACTCTTGGATTTATTCACCTTAGCCTGGTAACATGATCAGCATCAAAGGACCTCCACTGATGGTCTCCCCTACCACCCCCCACCCCCAACCCATCTAGTGCCCCCTCAAGGCTGCACCCTGACTTTTCCTTCTAATTGAGACCTCTTTTTCACACACTGAGGAGAGTCACCTGCAATTCCTGATTGATTCAAAGAAACATTCTAAGCAGAGCTGTCATTTTTGCCTTCTCCAATCATTTCCTGCAGAGATAATTAAATATTTTAATACGAAATGAGGAAAACTTAAATTTCTTTCCCCAACAGCTTCTGCTGCTTAGAAAAAAAGTGTTGGCAAGAATGTCAGAAAAGAACCATCAGCAAAAATGACAGCCTCACACAGACACTGGAAGCGAGACTCCCAACGTGCAGGGATCAGGCGTGAGCTTTAGAGACAGACAGCCTGGGTTTGAATACCATCTTCTCCACTGGCTTGTCTCCTGAACTTAACATAACCTCTCTGATGCTCAGCTGCCATACCGTCAGATGACAACAGGAATCCCTGCCTCAGAGTTAATGAGATTATGTATATTATGTATGAGTGATTATGCAGGCAATCACTCCACACAGTGGCTGTCACATAAAAAGAACTAAATTGGGGCCTGTAATCCCAACACTTTGGGAGGCCGAGGTGAGTGGATCACCTGAGGTCAGGAGTTCGAGACTAGCCTGGCCAACATGGTGAAATCCCGTCTCTACTAAAAATACAAAAAATTCGCTGGACGTGGTGGCAGGCACCTGTAATTTCAGCTACTAGGGAGGCAGAAGGAGGAGAATGGCTTGAACCTGGGAAGAGGAGCTTGTAGTGAGCCAAGATCGTGCCATTGCACTCCAGCCTGGGGGACAAGAGCAAAACTCCATCTCAAAAAAACAAGAACTAAATTAATAGGAATGCTTATTAGCAACAGCCGTGGATTAGAATACAGTTTATTTCATGTTTGCATCTACTTGAATTTGTAAGACTCACAAGAACAGAGATTTTTGTCTGTTTTGTTCACTGAAGTAACCAAGTGCCTAGAACACAGCCCATAGTAAGATTCACTTAGTGTATACTGAATGAATGGGACTTAAAGCTCAGTACTTGACACTTAGCTTTAATTTTTTGAGAACTTACTATGATGTATTTTGTATCTCATTTAATCCTTGCAACAATTATGTATTCATACTATTAATTTTATAAAGGAGGAAATGGCAGCCCAGAGAAATTAACTAACTTCCCCCAAGCTCACAGAGTTAAATAGCAAAGCCGGCATGTGAACCCAGGCTGTCAATAGTCAGATATCTGTTGAATTAATGAATAAGTAATGACTCAGATTTAACTTGACAATTTAGTGAATGTGCATAGTAGTTACACTGGAAGTTACAAGGTAACCTGAAAGGTTACCCTGGCTGGCCAAGATGGACCATACTTCATTCCAGGAGGGGAGTCCCCGGAGACTTTTAATACATCTGCTAGGGTAGTAATGAGAAAGGCATTCTGCACATTTCACAGAGAGTTGCTGGACAAGAAGCAGAAAAGTAAATATGCCAAGGTTATAAAGAGAATTAGTATGTCAACCATAAACAAAATCCAAGTCACCTGTTCTCTTCTCACAAGGCTCTAACTTAACATAGCTACGGATTCGGAACCCACTGCAGCTGGGGCAAAGTGTTATCAATGCAAGAAAGTAAAAGAAATGTGTTCCTTTTCACAAGACCTCAACTATTAACAGTTATTTATTTGTAATTGATTACTTCTGAGGAAAAAGAGCTATATAAAATAATTACATTAACAGACGCTCTGGTGGCTGAAGTAGTTTTTAATTTAAGAATAACTTTAAGCTGAGCACAGTGGCTCAGGCCTATAATCCCAACACCTTGGGAAGCCAAGGCAGGTAGATCACTTGAGCCCAGGAGTTCAAGACCAGACTGGGCTACATGGCAAAACCCATCTCTACCAAACATGCAAAAATTAGCCCAGTGTGGGCTGTGGTCCCAGCTACTCAAGAGGCTGAGGTGGGAGGATCTCTGGAGCCTGAGAAGTTGAGGCTGCGGTGAGCCATGATCACAACACCACACTCCAGCCTAGGTGACAGAGCAAGACCCTGTCTCAATCAATCAATCGAGAATAACTTAAAAAAAAAAAAAAAAGTCCAGACACAGTGGCTCATTCTTGTAATCCTAGCACTTCAGGAGGCCAAAGTGGGTAGATGGCTTGGGCCCAGGAGTTTGAGACCAGCCTGGGAAATATAGCAAGACCCCATCTCTTAAGAAAAAAAAAAAAAAAGAGTAACTTTAGAAAGCCTTAGTTTATGGTAAGACTACAAGTGGTTCTAACAAAAAGTAAAGGTTTATTGTAGAAAAGTTTAAAACACAGATAAGCAAAAAAAATTTATTTTCATCACCAGCATATATTCTTTGTGAACATCCTCCTAGTTATTGTTGTACATTTGTCTTTTACAAAAATAGGATGACACTGTACATTATAGGTCATGTTTTCCAATTAATAAATCATAAATATCTGTATCCATGTATATATGTGTGTGTATATATATATGTAATTTTTAACAGAGGAATTCCATTGTATTTATGTGTTAAATCCCCATGGTTGAAAATTTGTTTCTAATTCTTCTCCATTATAAACAAGGCTGAGATGAACATGTTAGACCTAAATGTTTTTGCACGAGTTTTAATTATTTCCATAAGATAGATTTCAAGAAGTAGACTTGTTGGGTCAAAGGGTTGCATTTGGAATTTTTAAATTAAAGCACAAACATCTGTTTTAAATATATTTTAAACTTGCCTTTCATTTCATGTTAGTTTCTTTTTTAGTGTCAAGTACCATGACAAATATAGTGCAGGCCCCCAGTAGAGACTGGCTGGCCAGTTTCTTCTATTATTTTCTTTCTCACTCCCCTTTTCAGAAGAAACAATGTGCCCCAAATTAAGAAGAAATGAAAGGAGGAGAAACGATGAAAACAACACGATAATGTTAACCCAAAATGAGAAAGACTAGTTGGGCTGACCAATAGCTAGGGAAATAAAACTCCATCACCAGAGGCGTATACAGAACATTGCATCAGGCACCATGGTAAGATCTAAGAGATATGAAATCCATAGGTCCAGTAATAGCCCTTGAGAAGCTTAAAATTCATTTCAAAAGCAAAATTATAATAAGATTCAGAAGCACAGAACAAGCCCACATACATACAGTAAGAGAGTAGGTTTTTCTATTAACTGAAATAACCAGTTGAAGCAAGGAATCATAACAAAAAGATCCACTGAACATTTTATTTTACTTTTAAAATGTATTTTTCAGAGACAGGGTCTAGCTCTGTCCATCATAGCTCACTTCAGCCTTGCACTCCTGGGCTCAAGCAATCCTCCCACCTCGAGCTTCCAAAGTGCTGACATTATAGGTGTGAGTCACTGTGCCTGGATAATTTTTAAAATTTTTGTAGAGATGGGGTCTCACTCTCTTGACCAGGCTGGTCTCAAACTCCTGGCCTCCAGTGATCCTCCTGTCTTGGCCTCCCAAAGTGCTGGGATTACAGGTGTGAGCCACTGCACTGGGCCAAACATTTTATTTTAAATTAACAGTTGAGATTGTACTTCAGAGATTCTATGTCCAAGCATACACCCAGAGTAATGTTCATAGCGGCACTGATTCACTAGCAAAAAAAGAGAAAAACTTGAAACACCCTAAATGTCCAATAGTAAAACTGATAAGTAAATTGTGATCTCTTTATATAACAGAGTACTACTCTAAATAAATGAATCACACCCCTTTTTAATGAATCAATCTCAAAAACATAATATTGAGCAAAAAAAAAAAAAGGCTCATAAGTATACAAATAGTATAATTTCATTCATCTAAACATCAAACCAAAAAAAAAAAATCAAACTGTAAATATGTTTTAAAAACATACTGCTTAGCCTGGGCACAATGACATGCCTGTAATCCAAGCATTTTGGGAGGCCGAGGCAGAGGATCACTTTATCCTAGGAGTTTGAGACCAGCCTGGGCAACAGTGAGACCTCATTTCTACAAAACTTTAAAAATTAGCTAGGTGTGGTGGTGCCCACCTGTGGTCTCAGCCACTTGGGAGGCTCAGATGGGAGGATCACTTAAGCCTGGGAGGTTGAACCTACAGTGAGCCATGATTGTGACACTGTACTCCAGCTTGGGTGACAAGGCAAGACTCTGTATCATAAAACAAAAACAAAACCCGTATTGTTAAGAAATACAAAAGCATGTACTAAAAGAAAGCAGGAGAATGATAGGTTCGAAATTCAGGATAGTGGTTATTTCTTAGGGGGAAGAAAGGGAGTAGAATGGGCCAATGGGGGCCTCTAAGACAAGCCATCATGTTCTTAAAATGGTTGATGAGTACACAGGATTCACCGTGGTATTATTTCTTTTTTTTTTGAGATGGAGTCTTGCTGTGTCACCCAGGCTGGAGTGAAGTGGCTCAATCTCGGCTCACTGCAACCTACACCTCCCAGGTTCAAGCAATTCTCCTGCCTCAGCCTCCTGAGTAGCTGGAATTACAGACACCCACCACCACCTGGCTAATTTTTGTCTTTTTTAGTAGAGACGGGGTTTCACCATGTTGGCCAGGATGGTCTCAAACTCCTGCCCTCAAGTGATCCATCCACCTCGGCCTCCCAAAGTGCTGGGATTACAGGCGTGAACCACCACGCCTGGCCCATCGTAGTATTGTTTCTATACCCTACACCTGTATTGCACATTTTCTTTTGCATCTACTCAATATTTATATAAAAGTCATTTTAAAAGTAGGTTCTACCTGCTAAATTTAAAATTAAAAAGTCTATAACTATATATCCCAAAAGTCAATTTTTTGCATGTCAATTTTTGAAATAAAATTTCAACGTTAAAAAAAAAGTTAATGGTAAAAAATAATTAACACCTGAAGAACACTTATGTGCAATTTGTGACCAAGAAATTTCCTTTTGGAATAGGTCCATTCACTGGAGTTTCATAATATATTGGTCCATCGGTTCTACTTTTGGTTTCCTTAAAACATTTCTTTCGTAATGCTAGGGTCTTGCTCTGTCTCCCAGTCTGGAGTGCAGTGGCACAATCAGAGCTCACTGCAGCCTCGAACTCCTGGGCTCATGCAATCCTCCCACCTCAGCCTCCCACAGTGCTGGGATTACAGGTATGAGCTACCACAACTAGCCCTTTTTTTTTTTTTTTTTTTTTTTTGAGACAGTGTTTCTGTCACCCAGGCTGGAGTATAGTGGTGCAATCTTGGCTCACTGTAGCCTTTACCTCCTGGGCTCAAGTGATTCTCCTGCCTCAGCTTCCCAAATGGCTGGGACCACAGGTGCATGTCCCCATGCCCCTGCTAATTTTGTATTTTTTTATAGAGATGGGGTTTCACCATGTTGCCCAGGCTGGTTTCGAACTCTTGGATTCAAACAATCTGCCCGCCTAGGCCTCCCAAAGTGTTAGAATTTATAGGCATGAACCACTGTGCCTGGCCTAAATTTTTAATTAAAAATTAAAAAAAAGTTATGGCCGGGTGCCATGGCTCACACCTGTAATCCCAGCACTTTGGGAGGCCATGGGGGTGGGGAGGTGATCACTTGAGGTCAGGAGTTTGAGACCAGCCTGGCCAACATGGTGAAACCCCATCTCTACCAAAAATACAAAAATTAGGCTTGGTGGCACATGCCTGTAATCCCAGCTACTCTGGAGGCTGAGGCAGGAGAATCACTTTAGCTCGGGAGGTGGAGGTTGAAGTGAGCTGAGATTGCGCCACTGCACTGCAGCCTGGAGGAAAGACTGAGACTCCGTCTTAAAAAAAATAAATTGACTAAATACTTTTCCCCAATATTTGTTTTTTAATCCATACCCAATTCTAAAATAATTATTTTTCGACTGTTACTCTTGCTTGGTCTTTTCCAAACCTTAACTTATAGAAACAACTTTCTTTTCAAGCTCATATTTCATAATGGACTGTTCCATTGCCCCTGTGAAGTTAACAGTGAGTCCTGTAGACTTCACAGAAGCAATGGGGAACAGTTAATATAAAGAGTTAAACCAAAGTCTGTTACTTCTTTTACACAACATAAGCATTCCCCAGATCATCAAATCCAGATGGCATCTACTCAGTCACTATCCTTGTGAGATAAACTGAAGGAGAACTGAACACAGTGTGTAACATCTGGCTCTGTGTGAGCAATGTGTTAGGTATTAACCCAACCCGTGAGCATAGAACCTTAGAGGATACCCAGGCGTCTACAGATCTGACCGTGATTTTCCTCCTGAAAATCTATTGAGATGTACAGGATCCAAAAGTACATTTTAAAAAGTAAAATGTGAGGCTATAAGCAATAAGATTCCTTTGCATTAATACAAAAAAAAATCATACTACACTAGTCTGTTAAAAGTGCTAGTAACAGCCAGGCGCAGTGGCTCACGCCTAAATCCCAGCACTTTGGGAGACTGAGATAGGAGGATCATGTGAGCCCAGGAGTTTCAGATCAGCCTGGGTAACATATTGAGACCTCTATCTCCACAAAAATATAAAAATTAGCTGGGTGTAGTAGCACATGCCTGTGGTCCCATCTACTCGGGAGGCTGAGGCAGGAGAACTGCTTGAGCCCAGAAGGTCGAAGCTGCAGTGAGCTATGATCGCACGCCTGCACTCCAGGCTGGGCAACAAAGCAAGACCTTGTCTCAAAAAAAATAATAAATGAAAAATACATTAAAATGCTAATAAAAGTGTTAATACCATGGTGAAGCCCTGGACTGAAAGTTGGGGGCTCTGAGTTTGAGTTTATGGATTTAATTATGCACCCAATAAATAGCTCTGTGGTTTCTGCAAGTTACGGAGACCCTCTGAGCCTTCCCTTCCTAAGCTGTCAAATGAAGTGAATTAGTCCTAGATTTTACTAAGATCTTTTCAATTCTCAAACGTTACCGTTTGTTAAGGGGGAACCATAAGCATATAAATAAAGAGAAAGAGTAGATATTATATTTTTAGATTTTTCCAGTTTATGGAATCAATCTAAATTCTAAAATCTAGAAGAGAACTGGAAAACCACTAATACAATTGCATCTCATTTTATGGTACAAGTCAACAAATACATATTGAGTTCTATTCTGTAATATGGGGGCTATTTCACAAAGCAAAGCAAGTATCTGCCCTCATGATCCTTACAGTCTGCAGAGGGGTATGGACTTTTTTTTCTTTTTTTGAGACAGAGTCTCACTCTGTTGCTCAGGCTGGAGTGCAGTGGTGTGATCTCAGCTCACTGCAACCTCTGTCTCCTGGGTTCAAGTGATTCTCCTGCTTCAGCCTCCCGAGTAGCTGGGATTACAAGCATGCACCACCACACTTGGCTAATTGTATTTTTAGTAGAGACAGGGTTTTGCCATGTTGGCTGGGCTGGTCTAGAACTCCTGGCCTCAAGTGATCTGCCCACCATGGTCTCCCAAAGTGCTGGGATTACAGGCATGAGCCACCGCACCCAACCCAAAGGTATGGATGATTTAACAAGCAATTACAAGAAGGGTGATGAGTACTAAGATGGAAAAAGTGGAATGTTCTAATAGTTAGAGCATATACATACTGCAGTATGAAAGGCTGTCCTCGGTGAAGTTATGTCTAACTATGACCCGAAAATCAGCTGTCAGGAGGCACTCAGGAGGGGAACCGTCCAGGTGGAGGGAGTAGGATGGAGAGAGAACCGGGAGGGAGTGGCTCATCTGGCATCAGAGGCCAAATCGCAGGGACCAAGAGGGGAAGTATAGAGAGGCAGGCGGGCAGTGGCAGGTAGGAGCCGCAGCAGGCAGCGCCTTACAGAAAACATAACAGGGAAATTTGCTTTCAGCTTCCTGCTAATGGGGACTTTGTATATTGAAGGGATGGGACCAGATGAACGTTTTCAAAAGATGGTCCCAGCTGTGATGGGAAGAGCGGAGTGCAAAGCAGCAGGAGCTGAGGCAGGAAACCCCTGGGGGGTCGGATAGGGATGGAGACAAAGGACAGTGACCTGAATCAGATTATTGGCAGCAGGGATGCAGAGAGATTGAGAACCTGGGACTGGACTTGGTGACTAAGCTGATGTTGGGAAAGAGGAGTCAAAAATGATTCCTGGTCAGGTGCGGCGACTCACACCTGTAATCCCAGGACTTTGGGAGGCCGAGGCAGGCGGATCACAAGGTCAGGAGTTCGAGACAAGCCAGGCCAACATGGTGAAACCCTGTCTCTACTAAAAATACAAAAATTAGCCAGGTGTGGTGGTGGGCGCCTGTAATCCCAGCTACTTGGGAGGCTGAAGCAGGAGAATTGCACGAACTCGGGAGGCGGAGGTTGCGGTAAGCCAAGATCATGCCATTGCACTCCAGCCTGAGTGATAGAGTGAAGCTCCATCTCAAAAAAAAAAAAAAAAAAATTATTCCTAGCCAGGCTCAGTGGCTCACACCTGTAATCCCAGTACTTTGGGAGGTTGAGGTAGGCGGATCAACTGAGGTCAGGAGTTCAAGACCAACCTGGCCAACATAGTGAGACCCTGTCTATACTAAATATACAAAATTAGCCAGGTGCGGTGGCACATGCCTGTAATCCCAGCTACTCAGGAGGCTGAAGCAGGAGAATCGCTTGAACCTGGGAGGCAGAGGTTGCAGTGAGCTGAGATTGCGCCATTGCACTCCAGCCTGGGTGATAAGAGCAAAACTCCGTCTCAAAAAACAAAATAAAACAAAACAAAACAAAAAAGAATCCTAGACTTCCAGCTTAAGAAATTCGGTAGAAGATTGTCTTTTGTTTGCTAAAAGGACTGGGTCTCAGCCTGGAGATGCTGGCAGGCATTTTGCCATCACTTGGAAAGAGGCTGCCTGTGAGTGAAGCAAACAGAGGAAAACAAAGAGACAGGCAGAGGGAGGCTGAGCATGACGACCTTACTTTATGTCTCTGGACCAGATATCACAGATCTACCTCTGGATTTTCAGATGCGTGAAACAATGCATTTCCTTTGTCATAGGTTTCGTTTGTAGTGGTGTTTTAGTTGGTTGAGTTTATGGAGCTAATTGTACAACCATAAATAACTCCATAAACTCAACTATCCCTTTGGTTGGCTGTTACAACCAACCAAGCAAAACACCACTACCAACAAAACCATGAGTTTGGGTTCCGTCACTTAGAACCAAAAGATTTCCAAGAAGATGGGTACAGGGAGAGTAAGGGGCCCGGGACAGAACTGCCATTAAAGAAGGGATCCAGGAAGATGAGACCAAGAACAAACAGCACGAGGAAAAGGAGGAAAGAAAGTGGGAGAGGACAGGGCCAGCAGAAGAGAATTTCTCAAAGACATGTGCGTCAGGGAAGCCAAATGCTTTCGGGAGATAAGAACTAAGACACATACATTGGGTTTAGCAGCAGGAAAGTGGTTGTGACTTTTGTGAGGATGGTTTCAGTGCAGCCAGGGGAATAGAAGCCAGAGGGAAGGCAGCTGGGGAGCCGAGGAGGAAGGCGGTCCCTGGGGAGAAATAATTCTAAGCCAAGAACCTGGGCTGTGAAGGGGAGGGTTGCTGGAGGAAGACAGATTTTGACGGATGAGATGGGACAAGGTGTAAAGGCCAAGGAGGATGCAGGAGAGGTGATCATCAATGAGAGAGTCCCTAAAGGAGGGAGGAGGGAGAAGGCCTAGAGCACAGGCCAATCCACAGATTGACTTTTTTCTTTTTTTAGAGATGGGGTCTTGCTATGTTGCCCAGGCTAGTCTCAAACTCCTGAGCTCAAGTGATTCTCCCACCTCAGCCTCCTGAGTAGCTGGGATTATAGACACAGGCCACTACCATGCTGACTCAATCGACAGATTTAAAGGTTGGCCCTAATCAAAGGAGTGATACTTCTTCAGCTGGAATGAGATAGAGAGAGAGAAAAACTTGCTCAGATGCACCTGGACGGCAGCAGGAACTGTCTGACTGTCTCTCCTAGCTCCATAAAGTAGCCGGCTGGCTCTTTGCTGGAAGTGATGGGAACCTGGGAGGTTTAAGGGGAATGGGGGTGTTTGAAAATCTGCTGTGGAGAACAGGAGAGAGAGAAAGCTCGCTAGAAAATAGACTAAGCTAGGAGAGTCCCATTGATCATAGAAACTGCTCCCATTTTACCAGAACCTGATGAGAAAGAATGGAACCTAGAAGTTTGTTTACAATAAAACAACTGATTTATACAAGGTTTCTTTCATAAAGAAATGTTATTACTGGGGCATTTTTCATTAATGACCTGAAAGAGGAACTTTTAGGTTGGCTGACATAACACTATGGTTTTTGTTTTTGTTGTTGTTATTTTTGAGACAGTCTCGCTCTGTTGCCCAGGCTGGAGTGCAGTGGTGGGATCTCAGCTTACTGCAACCTCTGCCTCCTGGGTTCAAGCAGGGATTACAGGCACACGCCACCATGCCCAGTTAATTTTTGTATTTTTACTAGAGACAGGGTTTCACCATGTTGGCCACGCTGGTCTCGAACTCCTGACCTCATGTGATCCACCCATCTCAGCCTCCCAAAGTTCTGGGGTTACAGGCATAAGCCACCGTGCACCAACCTGCTATAACACTAAGTTTTCTGCAGAGGAAATGGGCAAGCTCATGGAGATCTGCCACCCTAGGAACTCACAACAGGCCCAAAGTGGCCGAAAGGATTCCTAGGCTAGAGTGAGAGTATGAAAAAACCAACTCAAACTGTGCTTATAAGATAAAGGTCTTGAGAGCTCAGCGATCACCCAGCTGAGATCAAAGTTACAGACAACAATTCTCTTAAGGGCAGATATTGCCCTTGGAGAGAGCAGATAACAAGAGGCTATGAGGTAATATGAGGTAAGATCTTTCCAGCCCCAAATCCTTCCTTGTCTTGTGACAAGATTCTGCTGAGAGTGATAAGAGATCATGTGTACTTGAAAGATCTTATCTCCTGGCCAAGTTAGACATTTGCTTTTTTTTTTTTTTTTTGGAAATGGAGTCTTGCTCTGTCGCCCAGGCTAGAGCGCAGTGGTGCGATCTCAGCTCACTGCAACCTCCGCCTCCTGGGTTCAGGCGATTCTCCTGCCTCAGCCACCCAAGTAGCTGGGACTACAGGTGTGCACCACCACACCCAGCTAATTTTTTTGTATTTTAGTAAAGACAGGGTTTCACTGTGTTGCCCAGGGTGGTCTTGAACTCCTGACCTCAGGTGATCTACCTGCCTCAGCCTCCCAAAGTGCTAGGATTACAGGTGTGAGCCACCACGCTAGGCCAACATTTGCATTTTTCAAATTCTATCCTCTGCCAGGGGCAGTGACTCACGCCTGTAATGCCAGCACTTTGAGAGACTAAGGCAGGCAGATTGCTTGAGCTCAGGAGTTCAAAACCAGTCTGGCCAACATGGCAAAACCCCATCTCTATTGAAAAGAAAAGAAAAGAAAAGAAAAGGGAAGAAAAGAAAAGAAAAGAAAAGTTCTATCCTTATATTTTATCATCAACAAAGTTGTTGGACAATATTGTCTCAGCCCCTCCTGAAATGTCTTCTCTGAATGACAATGTAGTCTTGTGCTATAAGTCCTTGGAAAGGTATTACATGAATATTGTTTGAAGTGTGTGTGTGTGTGTGTGTGTGTGTGTGTGTGTGTGTGTGTCTGTTTGGAGTCAGGGGTCTCATTATGTTGCCCAGGCTGGTCTCGAACTCCTGGCCTCAAGTGATCCTCCCACCTTAGCCTCCTGAAGAGCTGTGACTACAGGTGCACATCACTGAACCCAGATAGTTAAAATAAAAAAAAATTAAAAAAATTTTTTTTTTTTTTTTTTAGAGACCAGTCTTGCTATGTTGCCCAGGCTGGTCTCAAACTCCTTGGCTCAGGTGATCACGCCTCAGCCTCCTGAGTAGCTGGGACTACAAGTGCGTGCCACCATTCCTTGCTTAGTGTTTTCTGTCTTTTATAGTTAAGGGTATTTCCTACTGAATTATTCAATATCCGTCACATAAAAGAAAAGAAAAAAGCCCAGGCAGGAATATTGCCACCCTAGGCCTTCCTTGCTTGAGTTTCCATTTATCACCATCATCTCTTATTAAGGAATTTCTAGTTCTTGAGCGAGAAAGTTCATTCCTCCCAGTCCTTCAGAGGGCTCTGATCCTCATTTTCAGCCTTCACACACTCCAGGTTACCATGGTCCAGGAGCCGTGTAGGGTGCTAAGCTTATAACATCATCCCTAATGGGAAAGAATCCATGGACAGTGGACATGGCCCATGCAGAGTGACAGGTGGTAGGATAGGAGGTAGAGTGTGGCAAAAAAGCAGATGTCAGCCGGGCGCGGTGGCTCATTCCTGTAATCTCAGCCCTTTGGGAGGCCGAAGCGAGCAGATCACTTGAGGTCAGGAATTCAAGACCAGCTTGGCCAACATGGCAAAATCTGTCTATACTAAAAATATAGAAAATTAGCTGGGTGTGGCAGTGCCTGCCTGTAATCCCAGCTACTCCAGAGGCTGAGGCAGGAGAATCACTTAAACCCAGGGGGTGGAGGTTGCAGTGAGCTGAGATTGCACCACTGACCACTGCACCCCAGCCTGGGCAACAGAGTGAGACTCCATCTCAAAAAAAAAAAGAGAGAGAGAAAAAAGAAAAAAGCAGATGTGGTCATCTCTTCCCGGATGGGCAGAAAGAGCCAGGGAGGGCCTCCTGGAGGAGGAGGTGGCACTTCAGCAGAATCTTGAAGGCTGAGGATTCCGCCAGGTTGGGAAGGGGTGGAGGGGTAGGAAACGGACCAGCAGAGAATAAAACAGCATGAATGGTGTAGCAGACTTCTTCCTGGGTGCTGCAAGCTGCAGGGCCTGAGCAGAGCCAGGGTATAGGGAGTGATCAGGAGGGGAGTCCCGACAAGGAAGTGACAGGGGCCAGGCAGACATAGCATGGCTTAAGAACAATGAAGAACTTTGGACTCTCTCCTGGCCCAGATCTGAATCGATCATTTCTCCTCCTTGGTTTAGCTTCAACGAGAATTTTAAAAGAGAATTTTTGCTAAAATACAAAGGGAAAAGCAAACAAATACGAAAGCATAGAAACAAAAAGCTCAGAGATCCCAGATTTCTCAGCCTGCTTCACTAAGTTCTAGCCCTAGATGGGCTTGGCCCCAGCCCTGTTTCTCTCCTCAACCCGGCCCATGTGCCTGCCGGGACTGCCCAGCACAGGCCCTGTCCATGGGTCTCAACAAGGGGGCAGATGGGATTTCTGCTCCTACCGGATTCCATGTCTAAAAAGTCACCCCTGGGCGATCTTGCTTATACAGAGGTCGGCTGAGTTTCTGTTCTGTAGCTGCCCCTGGAAGTCTTGTTCTAAATCAGGGATCAGCAAACGTTTTCTGTCAAGGGCCACATAGTAAACATGTAAGGCTTTGCAGGCCATTCGTATCTCTGTCACAACCGCTGAAGATGAATGCAGCGCTGATGGCTTTAGATGGCATATAACATCTTTAGACAGCATGTAAACAAAAGGGCATGAATGTGTTCTAAGGAAGCCTTATAAACATTGTAATTTAAATTTATATCATTTTCATATGTCATAAATTATTCCTTTTTTGTTTTGTTTTTTGAGACAGAGTCTCACTCTGTCACCCAGGCTAGACTGCAGTGGGGCAATCTCAACTCACCACAACCTCTGCCTCCTGGGTTCACATGATTCTCATGCTTCAGCCTGCCAAGTAGCTGGGACTACAGGCGCCCGCCACCAGGCTCGGCTAATTTTTGTATTTTTAGTAGAGAAGGCCAGGCTGGTCTCAAACTCCTGGACTCAAGTGATCCGCCCACCTCAGCCTCCCAAAGTGAGATTACAGGAGTGAGCCACCACACCTGGCCTGATTTATTTTTTTATTTTTATTTTTATTTTTTTTGCAGACAGGGTCTCCCTCTGTTGCCCAGGCTGGAGTGCAGTGGTGCAGTCATGGCACACTGCAGCCTCAACCTCGCAGGCTCCAGTGATCTTCCAGCCTCAGCCTCCTGAATAGATGTGAATACAGGTGTGCGCTAACACAACTGCCTAATTTTTTGATTTTTTGTAGAGATGGGGTCTTGCTATGTTACCCAGGTTTGTCTTGAACTCCTGGCCTCAAGTGATCCTCCTGCCTCGGCCTCTCAAAGCACTGGGATTACAAGTGTGAGCCATCATACCCAGCCTCTATTTTAATTTTTTTCCTCAACCTTTTAACAATTTACACACCATTCTTAGCTCATGGACTACAAAAACAGACAATGGGCCAGATTTAGTATTTTTATTATTTATTAATTTGAAACAAATGATACCAATATATACCATCTGCTGAGCATCCTCTAGTTGCCAGATAGTATGTACCATAGAGAGTTGTTATTAAGAATAAATGTGGCTGGGTGTGGTGGTTCATGTCTGTAATCAGAGCACTTTGGGAGGCCAAGGCAGGCAGATCACTTGAGGTCAGGAGTTCGAGACCAGCCTGGCCAACATGGTGAAACCCCGTCTCTACTAAGAAATACAAAAATTAGCTGGGCGTGGTAGCACACCTATAAATCCCAGCTACTTGGAAGGCTGAGGCAGGAGAGTCGCTTCAACCCGGAAACAGAGGTTGTGGCGAGCCAAGATCGTACCGCTGCACTCCAGCCTTGGCAACAGAGCAAGATTCCATCTCAAAAAAAATAGAAGAAATGAAATAACGCAGTTAAAGCACTTAGCAGAGGGCCTGCACTAAGGTCTCAATCATTGTTAGCACTCATTATTATTACTCTTATTATTGTTTATATACCTTATCTTTAATTGGCAAAACAACTAGAAATATGAGATAACTCTTTTTTTTTTTTTAATGGAGTTTCACTCTTGTTGCCCAGGCTGGAGTGCAATGGCGTGAACTTGGCTCACTGCAACCTCTGTCTCCCGGGTTCAAGCGATTCTCCTGCCTCGGCCTCCCAAGTATCTGGGATTACAGGTGCCCAGCTAATTTTTGTATTTTTATTAGAGATGGGGTTTTACCATGTTGGTCAGGCTGGTCTTGAACTCCTGACCGCAGGTGATCCACCTGCCTTGGCCTCCCAAAGTGCTGTGATTACAGGCGTGAGCCACCACGCCCGGCCCAAGATAACTTTTTTTTGGTGTGGCACAGTGCGGAGCGGGGGCAGGACAGAGTCTCACTCTGTCGCCAGGCCAGAGTGCAGTGTCTCGATCTCAGCTCACCGCAACCTCTGCCTCCCAGGTTCAAGTGATTCTCCTGCCTCAGCCTCCCTAGAAGCTGGGACTACAGGCGTGCACCACCACACCCAGCTAATTTTTATATTTTTAGTAGAGATGGGGTTTCACCATGTTGGCCAGGATAGTCTCAATCTCTTGACCTTGCAAACCACCCACCTCAGCCTCCCAAAGTGCTGGGATTACAGGCGTGAGCCACCATGCCTGGCCCAAGATAACTCTTAATATCCCATTGAGGATCAGAAAATTAAGTAATTTGTGAAACTAGCAACTAGCAGACCTAGGATTTGAACCTGATAAACCTGACTTCAAAGTCCATGCCTTTTCCATGACATCACCCTACCTCCTGTTTAGTTTATCTGAAGTGTATTCCCTGGTTGGTTTCTAATCCCTGGTCTTCCCATCAGCAGCAGGCATTATCATCCCCAGAGCCTGCTATCTTGTGTCAGGATTAGCACAGGACTTATTCTATTCTTGTTTTAACACTTCAACGCCTGTTGGACCACTTAGCTCTTATTTCATGCCAAGGGATCCTCTGCCCTGTAGCACAGAGAAAATAACTGAGCTCAGAACACTGAGAACTTTTCCAGTCCTCTCACTTCTCCAGGTTCTTCTGATGACTCATCGCCAGGTAACTTCCTGAAAGTAACTCTCCCAGAATCCTAGCACACCAGGATTCTAACAGTAAACGACTTTACACGTCAGTAATAACTCCAGAGAGCTTCCACCAAAGGTAAGAGGAGTGCCATGGTATAAAAATCATCAGAGCTGTCCATAAAATGTTACTGATGGTACTGTTCACAGCTTCAAAATTATATTCAAGGGAGCCCACGTGATAAATCCTTCCTTGATTTAGCTCCAAAAAAAAAAAAAAAAAAAAAAAAAATGTCCTCTCTAAAGTTGAATCTGTGTACTTTCTCTTACTAGAATAAGAAAATGATGTCACCCAACCTGTTTCTTTTTCTGTC
Organism: Piliocolobus tephrosceles; assembly: GCF_002776525.5. Classification (NCBI taxonomy): domain Eukaryota; kingdom Metazoa; phylum Chordata; class Mammalia; order Primates; family Cercopithecidae; genus Piliocolobus; species Piliocolobus tephrosceles. The sequence continues at coordinate 26,903,870 of NC_045440.1, read as the reverse complement.
GTAGCTTCTAAGAAACTTAAAGCCAAATTCTCTGCCAAAACGTTTCATCTCAGGTGTCCCATGAGATTTATTTCTGCTTCATTGTTTTGATCACTTTTATGTTTTATAATTTTAAAAACAGCTAGTATCTACTGTGTCTCCTATATGCCTGGCCCGACGCCATTCCTGACATGCCTTCCTTCTTTCTGCACACATTTCCTGACATACCTTCTTTCTTTCCTGTATGCATTTCCAGCAAAGTTCTTTGACACCTCACCCACTTGTCTATCTATGTGTCTGTCTTCCTCCGCCCCAGTTGTAAGCCTCTCAAGGGCAGGCACCATGTCTTACCCATCCTTACCTATTCTGCTCCTAACACAGTATTGCCACTAATGTAGCACTCAGTGAAAGTGCTGAATGAAAACACTAATGGATTTCTAATTCTCTCAACACTCTGTACAGTTGTTGTTATCTGCATTTTACAGATAAGGAAACATAACATTCTGGTAGGTTAGGTAATTTTTCCAAGTTTCCAGAGTTTGATAAGTGGTTTCAAAGCTGGTCGTTGTTTTACTAAACCACCTTAGTGCCTCATTTTTAAAGTTGTTTTATCGTGTAGTCTACAACTCAACTCTCCTGGAAGCAAGCAGGTACAAATAGTGGGTTAATGTATTAGTACTGCTAATAAAGACATACCCAAGACTGGGTAATTTATAAAGAAAAAGAGGTTTAATGGACTCACAGTTCCACGTGGCTGGGGAGGTCTCACAATCACAGCAGAAGGTGGAGGAGCAAAGGCACATCTTACATGGTGGCAAGCAAGAGTGTGTGTGCAGGAGAACTCCCCTTTATCAAACCATCAGATCTCATGAGACTTATTCACTATCATGAGAACAGCATGGGAAAAACCTGCCCCCAGTATCAATTACCTCCCATCAGGTCCCTCCCACGACACATGGAGATTACAGGAGCTACAATTCAAGATGAGATTTGGGTGGGGACATAGCGAAACTGTATCAGTTAAAAAAGAAAAAGAGGCTCTATCTACCTTTATGCATCATTGTGACGAGTCAATCTGGCTTTATCCTTAGAGGCCACAAGATTGAGATGTCATCCCAGGAAAATTGTGGTTCTTCCAGACTGCACTGTCTTCCACATCTCTCTCTCTTTGCATCTCTGCTTATCTCTGAATATCTCTCCTTTTAGTCTGTCTTTTGAGTTTTCTGCTGCATGTATCACTCTGAACATCCATGCAGGCATTAAGACCTCCAGGCAATCCCCATACCTGATCTCTGCTGGAGCAAGTTACACTAACAGGATTCCAGTCCTTCTGCATGTTACAGCCCCTAGACACACGTCTGAATTGGAATCCTGTAGCTCTGGGTGGCTTCCTTGATGGAACTGAAACTCTGTTTGGCATCTGGTACCGCCCACCTTCATCTCATATCATCTACCCTCCAACTCTATCTATTCCTGAGTGGCCCCATCCAGGACTCAATGAAAGCTTATATAAAAGGAGTTTATGTCCAAGGGCAACTGGCAGAACATCTAGAATAAAGATGGCAGATGGCTGTTACTAGATAGAAAAACTAGAAATTGGAAAAGATATTTGACACGTTGTCAGCCCTCAAATATTTGATAATGAATGAATGAATGAACGAACTCACTCTAACATCACCACTTTTCCACCTTGATACCTAGACAGCCAGCAACCAAACACCAAATTCTGAGCACCCAAATCTCTTCAGCCATGGTAGTCCTATGAATATGCTGCAGCAAGACTGATGGAGATGGAAAACTCGGTTTGTTTTCTGCTTGAAAAGCAAGCCAGAGCACAGCTTTGTCAGTCAGCCCAGAGATTCCTTCTCAGTACCAGGCACTGGTTGTCTTTCAGGGGGAATGGGAGGGTGGGGGTGGGGAGGGTGGACAGGTTTTGGCTTCACATTCTCCCTTTGCTTGAAGTTGCTCAGTGACCCTAGGCAGTCACTGGGTAACTCGGGCCTCACTGTTCTCATCTGTAAAAAGAGGAAGTTGAACTAAATGCCATCTCTGCCACCTTCCAGCTTCTCATTCTGTGATTTGTCCTCCAGGAATTCAGCCAGCATTCTTTCCTTGGGCTGTGATCTATGAGATGCCCATTTTAATCTTCTCGATTGCATTTCCTAGTCTTCCTTATCACAAATCTGTCAGGAGTTGGAGACCAGCCTGGCCAACACCGTGAAACCCTATCTCTACAAAAAATACAAAACTGAGCCAGGCATGACGGTGTACACCTGTAATCCCAGCTACTTGGGAGGCTGAGGCAGGAGAATTGCTTGAACCTGGGAGGCAGAGGTTGCACTGAACAGAGATTGTGCCACTACACTCCGGTCTGGGCAACAGAGTGAGACTCCGTCTCAAAAAACAAACAAAAAACAAGTTCGTCACAAGCTCCTAGACCTTGGAAATCTGATCATAACGTGACGTTCCATGGAACTTTTTACATGTGTGGTAAAATAGACTGAACATAAAATTGGCCATTTTCACCATTTTTAATTTTATTTAAGAGACGAGGTCTCACTCTGTTGCCCAGGCTGGAGCAGTGGTGCAGTGATAACTCACTGCAGCCTCAACCTTGGCTCAAGTGATCCTCCTGCCTCAGCCTCCTGAGTCACTGGGATTACAGGCGTGAGGCCACCCTGCCCAGCTATCTTAACCATTTCTTTTTATTTTTTGAGATGGAGTCTCGCCCAGTTGCCCAGGCTGGAGTGCAGTGGTGCGATCTCGGCTCACTGCAACCTCTGCCTCCTGGGTTCGAGCAATTCTCCTGCCTCAGTCTCCCGCGTAGCTGGGATTAGAGGAACATGCCACCACACCCAGATTATTTTTGTGTTTTTAGTAGAGATGGAGTTTCATCACATTGGCCGGGCTGGTCTTGAACTCCTGACCTCAGGTGATCCACCAGTCTCAGCCTCCCAAAGTGCTGGGACTACAAGTGTTGAGTCAATGTGCTCAGCCTATCTTAACCATTTTTAAGTGCAATGGTCTATGACATTAAGTATGTTCACATTGTTGCGTAACCATCACCATCATCCTTCTCTAGAACTTTTTCATCTTCCCAGACTGAAACTTTGCACCCATTAAACACTAACTCCCCACTCCTCCTCTCCCCAGCTTCTGGCAACCCCCACGCTTTCTGTCTCTATGAACTTGACTGCTTCAGGGATCTCATACAAGTAGAATCATATAGTATCTGTCCTTTTGTGACTGGCTTATTTCGCTTAGCACGATGTCCTTAAGGTTCATCCATGTTGTAGCATGTCTCAGAACTTCTTTTTTAAGGCTGAATAATATTCCATTGTTTGTATTGACATGTCTTGTTTATCCATTTATCTGTCCATAGACACTGAGGCAGCAGCCACCTTTTGGCTATTGTAAAGAACTTTGCTAGGCACATGGATGTACAAATATCTATTCAAATCCCTGCTTACAGTTCTTTTGGGTTTAAATCCAGAAGTGGCATTGCTGATCACATAATTCTATGTTTCATTTTTTCCAGAACTTCTATACTAGCTCACTGCAGCCTCTACCTCCTCAGCTCAAGAGATCCTCCCAGCTCAGCTCCAACTAGTAGCTGGGACAACAGATGCACACATAACCATGCCAGGCTAATTTTTGTATTTTGTGTAGAGATGAGTTTTGCCATGTTGCCCAGTTTTAAGTGATCCGCCTGCCTCAGCCTCCCAAAGCGCTGGGATTAGTCATGAGCCACCATGCCCAGCCTCAAGGGGAATTTTGTTTTATTCTTTTTTAATTTTTTTTTTTTTTGAGATGGAATCTCGCTCTGTCGCCCAGAATGGAGTGCTCTCGGCTCCCTGCAAGCTCCGCCTCCCGGGTTCACACCATTCTCCTGCCTCAGCCTCCCAAGTAACTGGGACTAGAGGCCCCCACCACCATGCCCGGGTAATTTTTTGTATTTTTAGTGGAGACAGGGTTTCACGGTGTTAGCCAGGATGGTCTCGATCTCCTGACCTCATGATCCGCCTGCCTCAGCCTCCCAAAGTGCTGGGATTACAAGCGTGAACCACCGCGCTAGGCCAGGAGACTTTTAAATGCATAAACAGCACTGCTTGAGAAGCCAGGCACTGCGGTCTCACTCCCATGCTGACGCCTGAGGTGTGGGTTTACCTGGAAGGGTTGTCCCACCTCAGTCTTCAGGGGAAAGGACCCACCTGCTGTTCAGAATGAGCCCTGTATGAAAGACCGCACCTGGGGCTGATTGTGCCTCTGCCCTCACTGGTGCCTTAGTACACACTTCTGGGAAATGGGCTAAGAATGCTCAATTCATAGGGTTTTTGTAAGAATCAGGGATAGTGAACATAAAACACCTAAGTAAACACTCATAGAATGAGTCTATTCATCTACCCTACAAAAACCAAAGGGTGGTTATAAAAACCAAATGAAATCATGTCTAAGAAAGCTGATAATGTCGAAGAATGAATGACCATTTGGTCACACATTCCACCAATGCTGCACCCTCATCATTTCTTTCCTAATCACTGCTGCAGCCTCTTAACGGCTCTTCCTGCCTCCTATCCTCCTAAGTCCATTCTTCACTGAAGTCTCAGAGTAAGCTGCTTAAAGCAGATCTGATCCTGTTATTCTCCCACCAAAGCTTCCAGTGGCTCTCCCTGCCTTTACAAGACTTTTTATGGTGTGACCCCTTCCTCTTTCTTCAGTCTTATTCTGTACCTTTCTGGGCTTCATATTTTGGTACTTTATCTCCATCATTTAAAAACTTTTTCTAATTTATTTTTTTTTAGACAGGGTCACACTGTGTTGCCCAGATTGTAGTGCATCTGTGCAATCTCTCAGTTCACTGTAACCTCCACCTCGTGGGTTCAAGCGATCCTCACACCTCAGCCTCCCAAGTAGCTGAGACAACAGGAGTGCACCACCTCACCTGGCTATTTTTTTTTTTTTTTTTTTTTTTTTTTTTGAGAAATGTGGTCTCACTATATTGCTCAAGCTGGTCTCAAACTCCTGGGTTCAAGCAATCCTCCCACCTTGGCCTCCCAAAGTGCTGGGATTATAGGCATGAGCCACCGTGCCTGGCCTTTACCTCCATGATTTTCTTAATGTTTGTCCCCTCTACCTGGAGCACTCTCCTCCCACTTCTGGCTAAAACTTAGTCATCTTTTAATACTAATTTCAGCCATTGATTTTTTTTCAGAGGTCCGATAGCACTATGAGCAGACATCTATCATCATATCATGTACATACTATAATTATCTCTGGGTTGATTTCCCCAACTAGATCAGCCTCTTAAAGTCAGGTGTTAAACTATTCATCTTCATATTCCTAATCCTAGAACTGTGCTAGGGTGTTTATTGAACAAATACATGAATAGGAATAGAGTGATGTTTTTATTATTGGAACCCTGGATAGTTCATGTATGAGTGACTCTCTCCTTCAGAATAACTGCTTCTATAGCCTCACATTACGTGACTATTATTTAAAAATCAGTATCATTAGACAATAAAGAACTTTTTTTTAAAATTGGCACCACAAAGGGGAAGCCACAGAGGAAACGCTCTGAGTTCCTCTCTGTTGTTCTTTCTCTGTTCCTTTCTCCCTTCAAAATAAATGATGTGTTTTAACACAGAGTTACTCATGTCTTTATGGTTCTTCTGAGAGATGCTTCTGTTTCATCAGTGTCTAAGAAATATGCTGGCCCCTACTTCTGAGGTCTTGATGACACAGCCTCCATTAATAGATCCTATGTGCAGTGTTTTCACCAGGAGTAAGCTAAAGCTATGAGTCCAGTCTTGCACTTAGTAGGTAAATAATCCTCAGAAAAAATGAGTAATTGATGAGTCAGTCACCTGTTTATGTTAACTCCTCTAAGTGCCAGTCTGTAACTACAGGTCAGTTTTCAAAGTTTACCTCCTTTAGAAGCAAAAACTACGCCAGTTGTGCCTTTTTGGAAGCATACGGGCATTGGAATTTTGTAAAAAACAGTGGATCATTTTTTAAATTAACCTAACATGTGTGTATTTACAGTTGATGTTGGAGACCCTTGATCTGCTTATTTTTTTAGTAAGCCCTGAATTTATATTTAAATTTCTTGATCTGAGTGTCAGTGTCTTTCCATAGGAATCACTTGAGGCTATGGGTTTACTGATGCTTGCAAACCACTGTGCAAAGTTATTGTCTGAATTTAAGATGTCTTTAAACTTATTTTTAAGCTTCAAATGGTGCCTTCTAGTTCTTATGGTGTCAGTGACTATTAATGACTAGATTTTGGTTTTATCTTTTGGGTTTACTGTCGCTCCAGGGAAGTCAAAATGGTAATCACTAACATATATTAGTTTTTTTCTTGTTTTTAATCTTTTAAAGATTTGTTTCTTTTTACTCACAAATACACAATGATTTTTATTTTTTGAGACAGGGTCTCACTCTGTCACCCAGGCTGGAGTGCAGTGGGGTGGTCTCGGTTCACTGCAACCTCTGTCTCCCAGGTTCAAGTGATCCTCCCACCTCAGCCTACCAAGTAGCTGGGACCACAGGTGCTCACTACCATGCTGGCTTTTTCATTTTTTGTAGACATGAGGCTTCTCCATGTTGCCCAGAATGGTCTTGAACTCTTGAGCTCAAGCAATCCTCCCACCTTGGCCTCCCGATGTTCTAGGATTACAGGTGTGAGCCACCACACCCGGCCTCACAATGCTTTTAAAGGAATATTAACGTGAGATGTGGAATATTGTATGTAATAGGCAATTGATAATTTTACATTTTGAAAAAGAACTGATAATTCCAGAGCAAAGTTAAGGACCAGCAGGAATTTCTGCTTAACGAAATATTTAGAATTCCAGCAACTCTGAGACTTACCTCCTTTCCCCGGGGATAGGTAAGGTGAGAACAATTTGAAAGAATTTTCTTCAGTTCTGGGGATGGGGAGAATTTTCGTATTTTTTATTATCTCAAGTCAACAGGTATGAACGTCTAGCAAAAAAGGAATCTGAGTTCACTGCTAGCATTTTAGACTTGGAATGAACAATAAATGTAATTTTAATAGTTCAACCTTCTCAGAGGCAGAAATGTTTTAAAACCAAGCTTGCCTGATTTCCCATCTGCTTCCTTTTATGATCAGCAAATCTGTTAAGGAGGATCGTGTTCACCTGATGAATATCTTTCAGTTTTCCCAATTATAACCTTTATTACTAAACCCCTAAAGGAGTTAACAAGTAAAATCAACCAATTCGTATTTATGGGAATGAAAATATAGGGTGAAGGTTTTAAATAAAAACATACCTTTAAAAACATGAATTATGCTACATGGGGGATAAGGATCAAAAGACACACGTGCTTTGTCAAACCTTGAAAAGTAAGCAAAGATGGGGTCACCTTAGACTTTCAGCCTGGAGCCTTCAGGGCAGGACATTCTTACCAAGGGGTGAGACTGAACGGATGAGCCTTGCAGGGTGACCCAGAAACAGGCTGAGGACAGACACCAACAAAATTCAGCATTCCTAGCGCCCCCTATTCCCCGGCTTCCAATCTGCCAAACTTAACTTTTGAAAAGCTCCAATTGTGGGATACCAAATTAAAGTCAGCTGTGCTGAGGGGCTCGCAGGTACAGCTGGCTTTGGGGTCCGCATTCTGTGGTGTCCTCTGTGGTAGGTATGTTTGGGGGTGCAGGGACGGGAGGGCACCCACGGCACGGGCTTACCCACGGGGACGGCGCCTCCTGACAGCGCGCGAGGCGGGAGCGTGGCAGATGCCGCTTACCCCGTACCTGAGGCAGCAGGGGTTGGGACCCCCGCCCACAGTGTGATACGGACCCCTGCTGACAGCCACACTCTCCCAGCTCTCACACATTCCCGCCTCTGCAGAAACCCAGCCCAGCCCACCCCGGAGTTCACGTCCATACTCGAGGCAGGAGGCATGCACCGCGAGCTTGCAATCGCCCGCCCCAGACCCCCAGAGCAGGCGCCCCACGTCCGGCCCGCGGGCAGGACGACCGGGCCAGACAAAGAGTTTTAAAATCGATCCCCCGGGCAAAGCCCGGGCTACGGCGAGAAGTGCGAAGCCGTCTCTAAATTTTAGCAGCTCGCCGCTTCTCCCATTAGCACGACGAAGAAAAGACTTCCCACTCCCGAAAGGGAAGATCCCGAAGAGCCCCTACCTCGCTGCAGCGCCAGGTCCCGCGGTCTCCAGCGGCTGCCACTGCGGCCGGCAACAGGGCCAGCGGCCTGGCCCCGCCCTTTCCACGGTCCCGCCCCCTGAGGCCCCGCCCCCGGCTCTCGGCAGCCCCCGCCCTGCCGGCTCCCGGTCACACCCACCGCCCCCGGGAGGCTCTCAGGCCCGCCTCTGACCGAATGCCCCGCCCACCGCCCCCTTGGCGGCTCCCGGCCCCGCCCCCTAACGTCCCGACCACCGCCTCCGCGTAGGCTCCCGGCCCTTTCCTCGGAGGACCCGCCCCCGCCGGCTCGCGGGCCCGCCTTCTCGAGGCCCGGCAGCTGGGTTCAAGAGGTAGTGCAGGCCCCAAAGCCCGGTGCATTGTGGGACGCCGCAGCCAACGCCGAGCCTGCGCTGCCTCCTGGCGGGCGCCGCTGCAACAACACCCGCACCCTGGTGCACACCGCGGAGGGCTAGGGCGCCGAGCGCCGAGGGCGCCGAGTCGCTGGGGTCCCGGTAAAGCATGACAATGGGCCGGATGCTTAGAGTGCGGGGCCACCTCCCGCTTACCGATAAAAGGAAACGCGAAAGCAGCGTTAAGAGTAGGGCAAGCTTTCGAAACTAGGGAAAATCATTACAAAGGCTCAAACGAAATGACATCAAGGGGAGGGAGAAACCTGTACGCGTCGTTTTTATTTCTGGGGAAACCACAGATCCGCTCAGTCTAGAGAAGAACGGGGTTCCATGTGACAGGGGCTAATACTGGAATCCCGAACTCTTCCCATACGTGCCCCGAGGAAAAAGTTTAAATGGAATTAAACAAATTACACAAAAATGTAGTGAAAAATGAGAACATAACAAATGACTAGTAAGTCGCTGCTTAAATAAGATATGAACATTGTCACTACGTGGAAATACTTGTCATGCGATGTTAAGTAACAAACACAAGACAGCACGTGGCCAGTGATGTCAACTGTGGCAAATCTGCGTGTCCATGAACAGAAGCAGCAGCTTCTGAGCAGCTTAAGAGTTTAATGCGTCTTAAGGTTCTTTATTTTTATTAGATCAGTTTTTAACGTTTCTGAGTGGTTGGGACTAATCCTAATTGTAGATGGCATTGCAATATTTCAGTTTTTTCTCACTGTAAGTAATAATTTTAAAAAGTGACTTAGGAAGAAAACATTCTGAGGCGTTAGGGAACCATGACAGTTTTGCTTGTCTGCAAACCCTGGTGGGGCACAAACGGAAAAGTACATTTAGCGAGGGAGCGTATTGGTTAGCTAGCGCTGCTATGAGAAAGTGCCATAAGCTTGGGGGCTAACTCAGCAGACATGTGCTGTCTCACAGTCCTGGAGGATGGAAGTCTGTGTTCAAGGTGTGGGCAGCCTTGGTTCCAGTTCTGAGGACTGTGAGGGAAGATTGTTCCAGGCCTCTCTCCTGGGTTGTAGATGGCCAGCTTCATGTACACGTGGCATTCTTCCTGTGTCCACATATCCCCCTTTTATAAGAACACCAGTCAGATTAGATTTGGGGCCCATCCTATTCCAGCATGCCCTCTTCTTAACTAATTACATCTGCAATCACCTGATTTCCAAATAAGGTCATATTCTGAGGTACTGGGGCTTAGGACTTCAGCCTGTCAGTGGGCAAGGAGGGGGACAATTCAAACACACCTAGAGATTCAAAGTGTAATCTTTGGAAAATCACACAAACTGAATGACAAAAACAGTCATAATTAACAATAATGTACATGATCTTAAATGTATCAGAAAGCCAACAGTGGGCACTGTGGCTCACATTTGAAAGCCCAGCACTTTGGGAGGCTGAGAGGGGAGGATCGCTTGAGCTCAGAAGTTAGAGACCAGCGTGGGCAAGATAACCAGACCCGGTCTCCGCAAAAATAAGAAAGTTATCCAGGCATAATGGTGCCCACCATAGCCCCAGCTATTCAGTAGGCTGAGGCAGGAGGATCACTTGAGCCTGGGAGTTCAAGGCTGCAATGAGCAATGATCACGTCACTGTACTCCAGGCTGGGTGATAGAGTGAGCCCTATCTCTTAAAAAAAATAAAAAGAAAAGCTAAACAGTTAAATACAGTCAAACCAAATTGATTACAATGTTTTTGTTTCTGTTTAACACCTTTCTGGCCTTTCGAGTTTAACTCCGAGATGTTAATGAGCTCAGACAGCCTAGAGGCCATGAAGCCTACATGGCGTATCTAACATGCCTGGACTCCGGTCCAAATGCCTGAGACGGGTGTAGGGGCAGCATCTCTTGCATTTGAACCTCAGGAACATGAGAGGACATGGGTTGGCAGTTATGGGAAACAGCATCCCCATTCTTGGATGGCACACACAATCCTTCCTGCTGAAGAACTCAGCGCTCTAGTTCAAGTTTCATAGGAGTCTGCAGAATGTGCTTGTGAACTGAGCCACCTCTATCAGTTAGCCTGACCACAGGGGTGAAATGAGAAGTTCTACAATGTCAGGGAGCACTGGCCCTGCCTCCTGAGGTGGTGGGGACTGAATGGATATCAGAGAAGTGAAGCCCTGCCTGGCACTGTGGGATCAGTTTTTTTCTTGCAGGAGTCTGTCTACAAGAACCAGAAGCCCTGTCGGCGGTGTACGGATACGGATGACAGCTGGCTCTCCAGAAATAAAAGCTCTGATGTGTGGTGTCTGCAGATGCCTGTGCTGTAATACTGCCACCCTCACTGATTTCAAGCGACCGACATGAAGTCACTGAACAAGGAGCTGGGGCCCAGGTGACTGAGTTAACAGGGTCTCAAAGTGGAGAAGCTACTGGCAGGGAGCTGTATCTGGGAGCACCATGGGGGAAAAGCAGACAGAAGCAGCAGCCCTTGGGGGTTAGGAGCAGAACCTCCACCTGGCAGCAGTGGGCAAGGGGAGCTGGGAGCCATGGGCAGTGGGTCAGTCCAGGGAGGAGCAGCAGGGGTAGGGAATGGCAGGGAGCCCCAACACACCAGGAGGAAGCGTGTTCTTTCGGAGCGTAAAAGGGGGGCAATCTGAATTTTCAGATGGGAGGAAAACACCCTTCTTTCACTTCTCCCCCAGGAGACCTTGCCAGGAAGGTAGATATTTAGGTTAGGGTGTCCAGGGCTCACACAGGTGTTTCTTTTTTTAATCACCAAGGTAATTTCTATGTGGGCTTCCTCCCCAGTTTAGCGACTTTGTATCCAGGTGAGCCTCGAGAAGGCCATATGGTCTCCTGTTAGAGCAGGGGAAGCTCGTGCTAAATCAGGTAACAGAACTGAGACACAGGTGGGTCTCCTGTGTCTCATACTGGCTCTTAGGAGCACTAGGGGCTGCTGGGGAGTGGGAGCGAGGCCAGAGCCTATTTTCTCGTGCCTGGCTGGCCCTGTGGCCTTCTCTCAGTGCTTTCAGCGCTGTTCTCAGGCCATAAATCCCCCACACTTGCTGGAGTGATCTTGCCCACAATCAAATCTGATCAGCCATAAGCTCATTCCTGCTTAGAAACCTTGCTGCGCCAGGTTCAACCTCTTTTGTGCCGGACGTGAGGCTTCTCCTGATCTGACCTCCATTCAGCTCCCCAGCTTCACTCACTGCCAGCCCCTGGTGACTTCACTGAACCCAGGTTCCCATTTCCCAGCAAGCTTTGTTTGCTTCTAATTCTAGGCCTTTGCGTTTTTCCCCCTCTGAATGTTATCTCTTTTCCATAGTTCCTTCAGTCTATTCCCATGCCAGGAATCTTGAGTCACATCTATAGTTTTACTATTATTATGATATACCTTTTTTTTTTTTTTTTAGTAGAGATGGGGTTTCACCATATTGGTCAGGCTGGTCTTGAACTCCTGACCTCAGATGACCCACCTGCTTCGGCCTCCCAAAGTACCTGGGATTACAGGTGTGAGCCATCACACCTGGCCTCACAGTCTTTTTTTTTATGGTAAAATATTTAAGATAAAGTTTGCCATTTTAGTCATTTTTAAGTATAGAGCTCAATAGCATTAACTATATTCATAATGTTAGGCAACCATCAGCACTATCCAAAACTTGTCATCACCCATAAGATAAACTCCATATCTATTAAAGCAATAATTTCCACTTCCCCCTCCCCTTAGGCCCCAGTGAGTTCGAATCTGCTTTCTGTCTCTATGAATTTCCATGTTCTAGATATTTCATATAAATGGAATCATGCAATATTTGCCCATTTGTGTCTGGCTTCTTTCATTCAGTATAATGTTTTCAAGGTTCATCCATGTTGTAGCATGTGTCAGAATTTCATTTCTTGTTTTTTTTGTTGTTGTTTTTGGTTTCAGTTTTGGGGACAGAGTCTTGCTCTGTCACCCAGTCTGGAGCGCAGTGGCACTATCTCACTGCAGCCTCCATCTCCTGGGCTTAAGTGATCCTCCCACCTCACCTCCCAAGTAGCTGGGACTACAGGCGTGTGCCATCACGCCTGGCTGATTTTTGTATTTTTTGTAGAGACAGGGTTTTGTCATGTTGCCCAGGCTGGTGTCGAACCCCTGGGCTCCACCAGCAATCCACCCACCTTGGCCTCCCAAAGTATTGGGATTACAGGTGTGAGCCACCATGCCTGGCCTGACCTTCATTTCTTTTTATGGCTGAATAGTACATATATATTGTATTATTGTATATTGTACATAAACATTCTTTTTTGTTTATTCATGTGAGGAACATTTGGATTGTTCCCACATTTTGGCTATCGTGAATAATGTTGCAGTGAACATTAGCTTACACTTCACATATGTTTTCACCTTCTCATAAGACCTTATTTCCACTGTAGACCCTAGTCATGGGCCATCCCCATGCAAAATGAGGAAGGAAGCTGCCCCATCTTCTTTCTGTGTCCTCGCCTTCCCGGCACGAGGTGTTGCTAGCAACAGGTATGACTCATTCTTCGTGGAATTTTTGGCATGAGTAGGACAGGGCAATCTTGCAGACACTCCTCAAATCATCCCACAGAGACACACCACATACTTGGCATGGCTAAAAAGCAAGTCCTACCAGGACAAATCCTCTCAAGTCTGAGACACTCTAACAGGAAGTGGGCTTCCTGGAGTCGAGTATTAGTAGGCATACTGTGTTTCCTTGATGTAGCCTTTGTGCAAAGGGTTCGAGATTGCAAAAGACGATGTGACCATAAGAAGGAAGCAAACAGGAACATTGAGAATAAGCCTGGAAGTCCGTTTTGTCTTCCCTTCAATGTTCACAGCTGGTTCCGAGACAACGTGTTGCAAGGCAGATGAAGAGGAGTCGCCAGGTGCTGCGTCACCAGCTGTTTCTTGGGAACCCTGATGCACTTCTGGCTCACTCTCCATACCCAAGTCTGTACTCAGCGCACACCTGTTAACTGAATTCACTTAGAGAGGAAAGCTCTTAAGCATTCAGGCAGTATCAGCCCTGGGCAAGAAACTTGAAGAGCACACATTTTGGCTTTTATGTCTGACTGCCTCTCTTTCTCTTTGTAGATCTTCCATCTCCCTCCTTCAGTTACTGACTCTTAATCCCTCACCCCCACCCCCATTTTCCTCCACAGAAAAGTATACCTGTTTATTGAAAGTCTCTTATATACTAATTCATACTAAGGTATAAATGACTGAAAGTAGCTTACTGTACTGCCCTTTGCAAGAATAGTTACATTTTTCACAATAATAATTTCACCAGTGATATATTTTTTCTTTTTTCTTTATTTTAAAGACAGTCAGCATCTCCCTATGTTGCCCAAGTTGGTCTCAAACTCCTGGGCTCAAGTGACCTGCCTGCCATAGCCTCCCAAACTGCTGGGATTACAGGTGTGAGCCACTGCCTGGCCCAGTGATAGATTTAATGTAATAAAATCCAAGAGTTGGAGAAAGACATACTATGCTAACACCAATCAAAAGAAAGCTGCAGGCTGGACATGGTGGCTCAAGCCTATAATCCCAGCACTTTGGGAGGCCCAGGCAGGCAGATCACTTGAGGTTAGGAGTGTGAGACCAGCCTGGCCAACATGGTAAAACCTCATCTCTACTAAAAAAAAATATATATATATATATATATATATATATATATGTGTACACAAACAAAAATTAGCTTGGCATGGTGGTGCATGCCTGTAATCCCAACTACTTGGGAGGCTGAGGCAGGAGAATTTCTTGAACCCAGGAGGCAGAGGGTGCAGTGAGCCGAGATCAAGCGACTGCACTCCAGCCTGGGCGACAGAGCAAGACTCCATCTCAAAAAAAAGAAAAAAGAAAACTGGAGTAGCTATATTAATTTCAGACATAGTAGACTTTTGAGAAAGGAAAATTATCAGGGATAAAGAGGAACATTACATAATGACAAACAGGTCAGTTCTCCAGGAAGACATCACAATACTCAATGTGTATATGCCTAACAACAGCATCCAAATAGATGAGGCAAAAACGGATAGACCTGCAGGGAGAAATATTGTAATTGGAGACTTCAGCACTCCTCTATCAGAAGTGGACAGATCCAGCAGGCAGAAAATCAGTAAAGATACAGCTGAACTCAACAGCACCATCAATCAACTGAATATAATTCACATCTACAGAATACTTTATCAAGCAACAGCAAATTACGAATTCTTCTTAAGCGCACATGGAACACTGACAAAGGTAGACCACATTCTGGATAAAATACATCTTTAGAAACGTAAAAGAGGCCGGGCGCGGTGGCTCAAGCCTGTAATCCCAGAACTTTGGGAGGCCGAGACGGGCGGATCACGAGGTCAGGAGATCGAGACCATCCTGGCGAACACGGTGAAACCCCGTCTCTACTAAAAACACAAAAAACTAGCCGGGCGAGGTGGCGGGTGCCTGTAGTCCCAGCTACTCTGGAGGCTGAGGCAGGAGAATGGCGTAAACCCGGGAGGCGGAGCTTGCAGTGAGCTGAGATCGGGCCACTGCACTCCAGCCGGGGCGACAGAGCAAGACTCCATCTCAAAAAAAAAAAAAAAAAAAGAAACGTAAAAGAATGGAACTCATTCAAAATATGCTCTCAGACCACAATGGAATTAAACTAGAAATCAATAGCAGAAAAATAGCTGGAAAATTCTCAGATATCTGGAGATTAAACAACATAATTTGGAGGACAGGGGTGGGAGGAGGGAGAGGATCAGGCAGAACAGCTAATGGATGCTGGGCTTTATACCTGGGGGATGGGATGATCTGTGCAGCAAACCACCATGGCACACGTTTACCTATGTAACAAACATGCATATCCTACACAGGTACCCCACACTTAAAAGTTGGAAATAAAACACATAATTCTAAATAATACATGGAAGAAGTCTCAAGAAAACTTTTTAAACATTTTGAAGTAAATGAAAATGAAAATATCATTTATCAAAACTTTTAGGTGCAGTGAAAGCAATGCAGAGAGATAAATTTATAGCATTGAATGGAAATATGAGAAAAGAAGAAATATCCAAAGCCAGCAACCTAAGCTTGCACCTTAGGAAAATTTAAAAAGAGCAAAATAAATACAAAGTAAACAGAAGAGCTGGGCGCCTCACACCTGTAATCCCAGCACTTTGGGAGGCCGAGGCGGGTGGATCACTTGAGTCCAAGAGTTTGAGATCAGCCTGAGCAACATGGTAAAATCCCATCTATACAAAATATACAAAAATTAGCTGGGCATGGTGGCACGTGCCTGTAGTCGCAGCTACTTGGGAGGCTGAGGAACTAGAATTGTTTGAACATTGGAGGCAGTGGTTGCAGTGCGTTGTGATTGTGCCACTGTACTCTAGCCTGGGTGGCAGAGTGAGACCCTGTCCAAAAAAAAAAAAAAAAAAAAGCAAAAGCCCCCCAAAACCCCACAAAGTAAACAGAAGAAAAGAAATAAAAATGAGGCTAGAAATCAAAGAAACTGAAAACAGGAAATCAATAGAGAAAATCAACAAAACTAAAAGCTGGTTTGTTGAAAGTATCAATACAATTGATAAATCTGACTGGGTTCGGTGACTCATGCCTGTAATCCTAGGGATCAGGAGGATGAGACAGGAAGATTGCTTGAGGCCAGGATTTTGAGACCAGCCTGGGCTCATGACGTTTCATGAGACCCTATCTCTACAAAAACATAAAATTTAGCTGGGTGTGGTAGCATGTGCCTGTAGTCCTAGCTACTCCAGAGGCTGAGGTCAGAGGATCGTTTGAGCCCAGGAGGTCAAGGCTGCAGTGAGGTATGACTGCACCAAGTGAGACCCTGTCTCTAAAAAAGAGAAAAAAAAAAAAAAAAAAAACACCTGTGACTAGACTAATAGGCTAAAAAAAAAAAAAAAAAAGAGAGAGAGAGAAACACAAATTACTATTATCAGAGATGAAAGAAGAGAGGCCATCACTACCAATCCCATGGCATTAAAAGGATAATTAAAGAATATTATGAACAACTATGCCCAGAAATTTGATAACTTAGATAAAATGGACCAATTCCTTGAACTCGCTTAAGGAGAAGTAGATAATTTGAATAGATCTATACCTATTAAAGAAACCAAATCAATATTATTAACCTCCCAAAACAGAAAGCACCAGGCCCAGATGGTTTCACTAGTGAATTCTATGAAATGGTTAAGGAAGAAATGACATAAATTCTATACAATCTCTTCCAGAAAATAGAAGCAGCAGGAGTACCTCCCATTTCATTCTATAAAAGACAGCATATGGCCAGGCACAGTGGCTAACTCCTGTAATCCCAGCACTTGGGGAAGTCGAGGTGGGTGGATCATGAGGTCAGGAGTTCGAGACCAACCTGGCCAACATGGTGAAACCCCGTCTCTACTAAAAATACAAAAATTAGCTGGGTATGGTGGCGGTTGCCTGTAATCCCAGCAACTCAGGAGGCTGAGGCAGGAGAATCGTTTGAACCCAGGAGGTGGAGGTTGCAGTGAGCCAAGATCATGCCATTGCACTCCAGCTTGGGCAACAGGGTGAGACTCCGTCTCAAACAAAGAAAAAACAAAAAAACAAAAAACAAAAAAAACAGCATACCTAATACCAAAACTAGACAAAGGCATTACGAGAAAAGAAAACATGAACATAGATGCAAAAATCCTCAACAAATTATTAGCAAATTGAATACAACAATGTTTAAAAAGAATTATAGACTGGGTGTGGTGGCTCACATGTATAATCCTAGCATTTTGGGAGGCCAAGGCAGGAGGAACATATGAGCTCACGAGTTTGAGACCAGCCTGGGCAACATAGTGAGACCCCATCTCTACAAAAAACTTAAAAATTAGCCAGGCATGGTGGTGTGTGACTGTAATCCTAGCTACTTGAGTGGCTGAGGTGGGAGGATTGCTTGAGCCTGGAAGGTTGAGGATGCAGTGAGCCATGATTGCAACACTGCACTACAGCCTGGGCAACAGAGCAAGACCTTGTCTGGGAAAAAAAAAAAAAGTCAATTTGTGTAATCTATCACATCAATAGGCTATAGAAGAAAACTCATATGATCACAGCAATAGATGTAGAAAAAGCATTTAATAAAATTCAGCACCCGTTCATGATAAGAATTCACCCTGGGGCTTTTATAAAAATTAAGAAGATAACAATAACTTTTACCTGGGTAAATTATTAGTCAAGCATACCTGGAGAGTTGACTCACTTTGCTAGAGTTTTGTTTTTTGCTTTTTTTTTTTTTTTTTTTGAGATGGAGTCTCACTCTGTCACCTAGGCTCCCAGGCTGGAGTGCAATGGCACGATCTCGGCTCGCTACAACCTCCGCCTCCCAGGTTCAAACGATTCTGTTGCCTCAGCCTCCTGAGTAGCTGGGACTACAGGCATGTGCTACCACGCCTGGCTAATTTTTGTATTTTTAATAGAGACAGGGTTTCACCATGTTGGCCAGGCTGGTCTTGAACTCCTGACCTCAGATGATCTGCCTGCCTTAGCCTTCCAAACTGCTGGGATTACAGGCGTGAGCCACCATGCCCCGCCCACCTTGCTAGAGTTTTAAGACATGTTAGAAATGTACAACCACCAAAAAGTTACCATAGGAGATTTAAACATCCAAAGAACATTTGCACTGAAGATAGATTTTGAACAAACATCATGCCACTAAGCTGTAGTGGCTCTTCCTGTCTGCCATCAGGACACTGTTCTGGATCCAGGCGGGCACACGTCAATGAAGAAAGAGCCCTTTGCTCTTTGCTGTTGGCAAAGCCTAAAGGAAATGACGGTCCTCTTGCAGGGAGCCCCGATGACGAGGTCTAGCTGGGGTGGGTGATAGCGGCCGGCTTCCCAGCCAGCAGCGAACAGACTCGGTTCTGTATTTAACCCTGTGACCCCTTTGACATTCGCCAGCAGACTTGGTCTTCAAAGCATAATGATTTAGAAAATGAGAACTATTTTCCAGAGCTAAGGAAAGGAAGGCGCTGGGGGCAAAGGGAGCAAAGTGACTGCGACAGAATCCTTTATGCTTCCAAGAGGCCTTTCACCTAGGGGCTCGCAGCAACAAATCCCTGCATTTCAGGTGCCCCAGCTGCTGAATCATCACCCCTCTTGCTGTGAAAGCGTGGAAATCATGCTCTCGCTAAAGCATTTCAGCTACTGTAAGATTCAAAGTCACTTAGAAAACTGAAACATAAACACACTCAAATGCATTCAGAATCCAGAATATTACAGCCAGATGAAACCGTTTAACAGTCAACGTGGTTTTTTTTTTTTTTTTTAGAAGCAGGGTCTTGCTCTGTCACCCAGGCTGGAATGCAGTGGCATGATCACAGCTCACTGCAGCCTTAACCTCCTGGGCTCAAGTGATCCTCCCACCTCAGCCTATCAAGGAGCTGGGACTACAGGCATGCACCACCACACCTAATTTTGTTTATTTTTTGTAGAGACGAGGTCTCACTATATTGCCCAGGCTGATCTTCAACTCCTGGGATTAACCAATTTTCCTGCTTCGGCCTCCCAGAGTGCTGTGATTATACAGGCCTGAGCCACCGCACCCATCCTAATAATGCCCCATTTAATAAATGAAGAAACCCCAGCCCAGAGGGACTAAAAATCTGGCCCAAGCACATGCAGCAAAGAGAGGTAATACAGTGGAACAGCATCAAACAGATGTGGGGGGCGCAGTGGCTGACACGTGTAATCCTAGCACTTTGGGAGGCAGAGGTGGGTGGATGACTTGAGATCAGGAATTTGAGACCAGCCTGGTCAACATGGTGAAACCCCTTCTTTGCTAAAAATACAAAAATTAGCCAGGCATGGTGGCAGGCGCCCATAATACCAGCTACTTGGGAGGCTGAGGTGGGAGAATCACTTGAACCCAGGAGGCAGAGGTTGCTGTGAGCCTAGATTGCGCCGCTGCACTCCAGCCTGGGTGACAGAGCAAGATTCCACCTCAAAAAAATAAAAAAGGCCAGGCGTGGTGGCTCACGCCTGTAATCCCAGCACTTTGGGAGGCCGAGGCAGGGCGGATCACTAGGTCAGGAGATTGACACCATCCTGGCTAACACGGTGAAACTCCATCTCTACCGAAAATACAAAAAATTAGCCAGGCGCGGTCGCGGGCGCCTATAGTCCCAGCTCCTTGGGAGGCTGAGGCAGGAGAATGGCGTGAACCTGGGAGGCAGAGCTTACAGTGAGCCAAGATCGTGCCACTGCACTCCAGCCTGGGCGACAGAGCGAGACTCCGTCTCAAGA
>NC_045440.1:26883466-26883982 GCF_002776525.5 Piliocolobus tephrosceles | reverse complement strand
AAAAAAAAAAAAAAAAAAAAAAAAAAAAAACAAAGAAAATTAGCCAGGTGTGGTGGCATGTGCCTGTAGTTCCAGCTACTCAGGAGGCTGAGGGAGGAGAACTGCTTGAACCTGGTAGGCAGAGGTGGCAGTGAACTGAGATCGCACCCCTGCACTTCATCCTGGAAGACAGAGTGAGACTCCATCTTAAAAAAAAAAAAAAAAAGAAGGCCGGGCACGGTGGCTCAAGCCGGTAATCCCAGCAGTTTGGGAGGCCGAGACGGGCGGATCATGAGGTCAGGAGATCGAGACCATCCTGGCTAACACGGCAAAACCCCGTGTCTACTAAAAATACAAAAAACTAGCCGGGCGAGGTGGCGGGCACCTGTAGTCCCAGCTACTCCAGAGGCTGAGGCAGGAGAATGGCGTAAACCCGGGAGGCGGAGCTTGCAGTGAGCTGAAATCCGGCCACTGCACTCCAGCCCGGGCAACAGAGCAAGACTCCGTCTCAAAAAAAAAAAAAAAAAAAAAAAAAAA
>NC_045440.1:26849348-26883366 GCF_002776525.5 Piliocolobus tephrosceles | reverse complement strand
ATCCTGAGAAGCACCACACAGGGTTGCCACGTGAAAGTGCTCGATAACTGTTATTTTTCTTTGTTTTGATTCCTGGAATCAGAGCTGGTTCTCAGCGCCTGGGCTCTGGGATCCCAGTTCATCCCTTTTGCCTCTGGTCCAGATGACAACCACAGGTAGTGTATTTGCCAGGACTAGGTCAGGTTGGAAATGAAGAGATCCCTGGGTATGTTACAGTGGCTGTCCAGCACACAAGACACTGACCTGGACCTAATTAATGATCTGTTAACAAAGAGATGAGGAAATTTCCCCTGTTGCCCCAGGATTGCCCACATCTGTATTTTCAGCCCTGATCTCTTTTCCCAGGACTCTCGACTAACTCTGGAATTGTTTCACATCCGTATACACCACACACACACACATATATATATTTTGAGATGGAATCTCGCTCTGTCACTCAGGCTGGAGTAAAGTGGTGGGATCTCGGCTTACTGCAAGCTCCGCCTCTCGAGTTCACATGATTCTCCTGCCTCAGCCTCCCAAGTAGCTGGAATTGTAGGCACACACCACCACGCCCAGCTAATTTTTGTATTTTTAGTAGAGGCAGGGTTTCACCATGTTGGCCAGGCTGGTCGTGAACTCCTGACCGCAGGTAATCCACCTGCCTTGGCCTCCCGAAGTGGTAGGATTGATTACAGGCATGAATCACTGCATCTGGCTTTTTTTTTTTTATTTTTTTTTGAGCCAGTGTCTCACTCTATCATCCAGGCCAGAGTGTAGTAGCTTCATAATGACTCACTGCAGCCTCAACCTCATGGGCTCATGTGAACCTCCCACCTCAACCTTCCAAGTACCTGGGACTACAGGCTCACACCACCACACACGGTAATTTTTAAAAACTTTTTGTAGAGACGGGATTTTGCCATGTTGACCAGGCTAGTCTTGAACTCCCGGCCTCCACCAGAGATCCACCCACCTTGGGCTCCCAAAGCTCTGGGATTCCAGGTATGAGCTACCATGCCTGGCCTTGCATACGTCTCAAAAGAACTTATGCAAAAGAGAACTCTGATTCCACCTTTCCTTTGCCCACCCAGATTTCCTCCTTCAGGCGTCGTCATCTTTAAAAAGGCACCATAATCCACTCAGTAACTTAAACCAAAACTGTAGGAATTTCCCTAGATTTCTTTTTTTAAAATCTTCTTTATCGCTTGTGGAATCCATGTCCGAAATGCACCCAAGTCCACTCTCCACTTTTACTGTACCACCCTCCCCTCCAGCCAAATCCTCATGCCAGTGACCTTTTAAAAATATGTACCATATCAAGTTTTCCCTCTGCTTGCAGCTTTCCAACAATTTCCCATTGCACTTAGAAAAAAATCCAGACTCCTTTCTCTGAGTCACACATTCTCTGTGATGGCCCCAGGCTATTCTCTAACTCATATTGTACCCACTCTCTGTTCACTCACTGTGCTCTGGACAAATCGGCCTTGTTTCTGTGCCTCAAATGTGTCAAGCTCAGTCCTGCCTGAGGGCCTTTGCACGATCTGTGACTCTGCCTGGGATGCTCTGCTAGCAGACTTCTGTGTGGTAGGCTCCTTCAGAACTCAGCCTAATGTCATAATCTCAGATCACCCGACACAAGAAGCCACCCATTCACTGTTACGCCATTTTATTTTAATTCCCAGCTCTTATTGCTGTTTGATAATTTTCTTCGTTATTTCTTTGGGTTTTGTGTGCGTGTGTTTTTTGGTTCATTTTTGTTTTTTGTTTTTTTGAGACGGAGTCTTGCTCTGTCTCCCAGGCTGGAGTACAGTGGCATGATCTTGGCTCAACCTCTGCCTCCCGAGCTCAAGTGATCCTCCTACCTCAGGCTCCCAAGTAGCTGGGACCACAGATATGCATCACCATGACCGGCTAAATTTTTGTATTTTTGGTAGAGATAGGTTTCACCATGTTGCCCAGGCTGGTCTTGAACTCCTGAGCTCAAGTGATCCTCCCGCCTCGGCCTCCCAAAATGCTGAGATTACAGGTGTGAGCCACTGCGCCCAGCCAGATTATTTCTTTTGTTATTTTCTATCTCACTCTACAGGAAAGGAAGCTCTATGAGACTGCAGAGATCTTATCAATGTATCTTGTTAACTATATCTTAGCACCCAGAAACTCTTTGGCTGTCAACAAATGTATGTTGATTGGGTAAATGAAAGACTGAATTCCAACCCACAAAAACTAGTAGTAAAGTGGAGAGCCTTATCTTGGGGAGTGTTCATTTTCACTGGACTCCCAAGATGGTCTCACATTAGGCACATTTGTGCCTAAATGCACTAGCTCACTGGGCAGGAGTCACAGGATGGGTGAGTGCAGCAGGATACCCTGAACCCTTCCCCCAAGTGGTCCCAACTAGCTGGACATCCAAAGCCCTCTCCGCCAGGAGATCTCTGCAAAGGGAGTTCTCTGTGTGTTTCCGTAATGGGACCAGCTTGATGGCCTATTTCTTTCTTTCTTTCTTTCTTTTTTTTGAGATGGAGTCTCGCTCTGTCACCCAGGCTGGAGTGCAGTGGCGCGATCTGGGCTCACTGCAAGCTCCGCCTCCCGGGTTCACACCATTCTCCTGCCTCAGTCTTCCTAGTAGCTGGGACTACAGGCGCCCGCCACCACGCCCGGCTAATTTTCTGTATTTTTAGTAGAGATGGGGTTTCATCGTGTTAGCCAGGATGATCTCAATCTCCTGACCTCGTCATCTGCCCGCCTCGGTCTCTCAAAGAGCTGGGATTACAGGCGTGAGCCACCGCGCCCGGCCTTGATGACCTATTTCAAGACTGTTAACTTGTGTTCCCAGTGCTCTGTGCTATGGCAGTGGATGGTCTCTTACCACAGACATGTGCACGGAAGTTACTGCCTCAAGTCTGTGCTTAGCAGTCTTTTCAGAGGATCAGTTACCAAAAGTAAATATGACACTCTTAATTATTTCCTTCTTTTCATGGCATGCCACGTGCTTTCAC
Source organism: Piliocolobus tephrosceles (assembly GCF_002776525.5). Lineage (NCBI taxonomy): Eukaryota > Metazoa > Chordata > Mammalia > Primates > Cercopithecidae > Piliocolobus > Piliocolobus tephrosceles. The sequence goes on along the minus strand of NC_045440.1, from coordinate 26,880,388 downwards.
ACTATTTGCTTTTACCTGAGCTCCTTCCCACCCCACCTCCACTCACCACCTATGGAAACCCCACTTCTTCCTCTTTAGGGCACAGCTCAGGTGCTGCACCTTCTGAGAACCTGTCTGATATTTTCAGATTGAGATTGGTCACTGCTTCCCCAGATTCCCGTACTCTTTTTTTTTTTTTTGAGACAGAATCTCGCTCTGTCGCCTAGGCTGGAGTGCAGTGATGCGATCTCAGCTCACTGCAACCTCTGCCTCCCGAGTTCAAGCAACTCTCCTGCTTCAGCCTACCGAGTAGCTGGGACTACAGGCATGTGCCATCACGCCCAGCTAATTTTTGTACTTTTAGTAGAGACAGGGTTTCACCATGTTGACCAGGCTGGTCTGGAACTCCTGACCTCAGGTGATGTGCCCGCCTCGGCCTCCCAAAATGCTGGGATCACAGGCGTGAGCCACCATTCCTGGCCCCAGTACTCTTTTGTATGTACACACATTATTGTACTTACTTTATCTTACCTTATTTAATTACTTTTATACACCCACACCTAGAAAATCATAAGTTCTTGAGGGAAGAATCATGCCATTCTTTTTTTTTAAACTCCCCTTAGCTACTATCACAGTTATTTATACTGAGTAGGTACTCAGTAAATGTTAGTAAAATGTATAAAGGAATCCAAAAGGTAGAAGCAACCCAAATATCCAGCTACACGTGAATGGATAAGCAAAATGTGGCTTATGTATTCGATGGAATATTACTCAGCCTTAAAAGGGAAGGAAGACTGGATGCGGTGGCTCACACCTGTCATCCCAGCACTTTGGGAGGCCAAGGTGGGCGGATCACTTGAGGTGAGGAGTTCAAGACCAGCCTGGCCAACATGGTGAAAACTCATCTCTACTAAAAATACCAAAATTAGCCGGGCGTGGTGGCTGGCGCCTGTAATCCCAGCTACTCAAGAGGCTGAGGCACAAGAACAACTTGAACCCAGGAGGTGGAGATTGCGGTGAGCTGAGATCGTTTCACTGCACTCCAACCTGGGTGACAGAGCGAGACCTTATCTCCAAACAAAAAAAAAAAAAAAAGGAAGAAAAGAAGGAAATTTGGACCCATGCTACAACATGGATGAAACTTACGGACATGATGCTAGTGAAATGAGCCAGTCACAGCAAGCAAAGCTTTAAGATTCCACTTACACGAGGCACCAGGGGGAGTCAGATTCCCACAGACAGGAAGTAGAATGGGGTTGCCAGGGACTGAGGGCAGGAGGAATGGGGATTAGTGTTGAATGAGGACAGAGTCTCAGTTTGGGAAGATGAAAATGTTCTGGGGATGATGGTGGAGAAGCTGCACAATGATGTGAATGTACTTAACACAACTGAGCTGTACACGTAGAAAGGATTAAGATGGTAAATTTTGTTATATGTATTTTTCCACAATTAAAACACTTCTTAGGCCAGGCACAGTGGCTCATGCCTGTAATCCCTGCACTTTGGAAGGCTGAGGAAGGAGGATCACTTGAAGCCAGGAGTTTGAGACCAGCCTGGGCAACATAGTAAGACCCCCATCTCTACTAAAAATACAAAAATTAGCTGGGCGCGGTGGCATGCACCTGTAATCCCAGCTATTTGGGAGGATAAAGCAAGAGAATCACTTGAGCCCAGGAGTTTGAGGCTGCAGTGAGCTATCATCGCACCACTGCACTCCAGCCTGGGTGACAGAGCAAGACCCTGTCTCAAAAAAAAAAAAAAAAAAAAAAAATCAAAGAGAGAGTGAGCAGTATTCCTTTTAGTCAGGTGGTAGCTGAACACCTTTTTATGACTACGGAAAGCAGACCCAGGGAGTGGGGAGGATCTTAAACTTCTGCCAGCAGTTCATAGCTATTTTCTCTCCTCTCAGCACAGGGAGACTGAAAATGCAAACCAAACATGTGCTGATCTGCTCAAGTAACCCAGACCAGAGATCCAGGCCTCCCCACTTGTCAGGGCAATATGCCAGGCACTCAGAAACTACCAAGCAACCCCAAGTCACTCTGCCCAGTCATCCTGAAGGGATGACGAGGAACTGCTAGGATCAGACTTTTGTTCATGATAATAATAATAATTTTCTTTTATTATTTTTATTATTATTATTATTATTATTATTATTATTATTATTATTATTATTTTTGAGATGGAGTTTCGCTCTTGTCGCCCAGGCTGTAGTGCAGTGGTATAATCTCGGTTCACTACAACCTCCACCTCCCCAGTTCAAGCGATTCTCCTGCCTCAGCCTTCTGAGTAGCTGAGATTACAGGCGTGTGCCACCACATCTGGCTAATTTTTTCTTTTTTTTTTTTTTTGTATTTTTAGTACAGACAGAGTTTCACCATGTTGGCCAGGCTGGTCTTGAGCTCCTGGCCTCAGGTGATCCGCCCACTTTGGCCTCCCAAAATGCTGGGATTACAGGCATAAGCCACTGTGCCTGGCCTTGTGATATTTCAATTCATGTACACAATGGGTAATAAATCAGGGTAATTAGCATATATGTCATCTCAAACATCTATCATTTCTTTGTGTTGGGAACATTCAAAATCTGTTCTTCTAGCTTTTGAAAATATACAGGCCGGGCCCGGTGGCTCAAGCCTATAATGCCAGCACTTTGGGAGGCCGAGACGAGCGGATCACGAGGTCAGGAGATCGAGACCATCCTGGCTAACAAGGTGAAACCCCGTCTCTACTAAAAAAAAAACCAAAAAACTAGCCAGGTGAGGTGGCGGGCGCCTGTAGTCCCAGCTACTCGGGAGCCTGAGGCAGGAGAATGGCGTAAACCCGGGAGGTGGAACTTGCAGTGAGCCGAGATCTGGCCACTGCACTCCAGACTGGGCGACAGAGTGAGACTCCATCTCAAAAAAAAAAAAAAAAGAAAAAAGAAAAAAAAGAAAATATACAATAAATTGTCATTAATTGTAGTCCCTCTATAGTGCTACAGCTAGAGCGTATTCTAGCTGTAATGTTGTATCCACTTAAGACAGGCTTTAAAATTATATATATTTGGGGTGAATTAATAGATGAAATGTCAGGAGGCTGAGGCAGGAGAATCACTTGAGCCCAGGAGGTGGAGGTTGCAGTGAGCCAAGATCACGCCACTGCACTCCAGCCTGGGCAACAGAGTGAGACTCCATCTCAAAAAACAAACAAACAAACAAAAAACAGATGTGGACAGACATGGTGGCTCACGCCTGTAATCCCAGCACTTTGGGAGGCCAAGGCAGGCAGACCACTTGAGGTCAGGAGTTCAAGACCAGTCTGACCAGTCTGGCCATATCGTGAAACCCTGTCTCCACTAAAAATACAAAAATTGTGGCTCACACCTGTAATCCCAGCACTTTGGGAGACCGAGGTGGGTGGATCATGAGATCAAGAGATCGAGACCATCCTGGCCAACATGGTGAAACCCAATCTGTAGTAAAAATACAAAATTAGCTGGATGTGGTGGCGCGTGCCTGTAGTCCCAGCTACTCAGGAAGCTGAGACAGGAGAATCGCTTGAACCTGGGAGGCAGAGGTTGCAGTGAGCCGAGATCACGCCACTGTACTCCAGCCTGGACAGCCTTGACAGAGTGAGACTCACAAACAAAACAAAACAAACAAACAAAACCCCACAAAAATTAGCTTGGCGTGGTGGTGCATGCCTGTAATCCCAGCTATTTGGGAGGCTGAGGCAGGAGAATTGCTTGAACCCGGGAGGTGGAGGTTGAAGTGAGCTGAGATTGCACCACTGTACTCCAGCCTGGGCGACAAAGTGAGACTCTGTCTCAAAAAAAAAAAAAAAGATGAAATGTTACAGGTTAATGAAGAAAATATACAACTTTAATACTTGCTTATAAAGTTTTTCTAAGATGCATCTTGTAAAGGATACAGTTCAACTATTGTAATAAAATTTCATTTTTAAGTAAAGATGGGAAATTCATGGCCTCTGCCTCTCGGGGACAGTAAATTTTGATCTGCATGACCAAGGCTCCATCACCGCTGCAGGCTGGTGACATGAAGGGATTTCAAGGAGATATTTATGTCTGATTTTGTCATCAGGAAAATTAATTTACTCATTTTTACAGGCAAATGGCATAACTCTGAATGATTTTAACCTCTTATAAAAGCTTTGTCGTTTCCATTTTCTTTCTTTTTTGTCGTCAGCAAGAGAACACTCAATCCTGGAGCGCGGCCTGGGGACAGCATCCTCAACACCGCCCTCTTTGTTGGCTTTGACCTCAGCGCCCCTCGATAAGTTTTTATTCCATGTGCTTGAGCCCTGACTCTTCCTCCCTTTTCTTCCTTGCTTCTGTCTCCTTTTCTCTGACTCTCCAGTCAGTTTGTCCTTATGTCCCTCACCACTTCCCACCAGCTGGCAACTGAGTGGGTTTCTAGAAGCCACAGGTGAGAGTTTCCGTGGAGGATGCTTCGCTCTCCAAGGCACCTTGGGTGAAAGCAACTGCGGGTTCAGTGCCTACTGAAGCTGAACGTGTGCATAGCTCTGCCTCCGGGATTCCATTCCTGAGTCTGTAAAATGAGAGTCTATGTCCACCAAAGGCATGTACAAGAGTGTTCATGGCAGCTTTATTCATAATAACTCAAAGCTAGAAATAATGCAAATGCCCATCAACAATGAAATAGATACATTGTGATCAGTCACATAACGGAATGATACACAGCAAAGAAAAAGGATGAATTACAGGCCCAGCACGGTGGCTCATTCCTGTAATCCCAGCACTCTGGGAGGCAGAGGCAGGTGGATCATGAGGTCAGGAGTTTGAGACCAGCCTGGCCAATATGGTGAAACCCCATCTCTACTAAAAATACAAAAATTAGTTGGGCGTGGTGGCAGGCACTTGTAGTCCCAGCTACTCGGGAGGTTGAGGCAGGAGAACCACTTGAACCTGGGAGGCAGAGGTTGCAGTGAGCTGAGATCGCACCACTGCAGCCTGGGTGACAGAGCAAGACTCTGTCTCATAAAAAAAAAAAAAAAAAAAGAAGAAGAAGAAAAAGGATGAATTGTTGCTATATGTACCACCATATAATAATGGCAAAACAATAATGAACAAAAGAGGCCAAACACACAACTAATGCATATAAAGGTGTCTCCATATGTCTGTCTAGCACTCTGTCTCCATAGGTACAAATCACACAGGCAAAGCCAATGCATAGTTATGGAGACTAGAAGAGCGGTCACCTCTGGAGGATACTCACTGGGAGGGGCACAAGGAGCCCACTGGAGTCCAGAGGCATCCTATGTCTTAATGTGGTTGGTGGCTACATGGGCCTATACACATGTAAGAAACTGTCATGACTTGCACACTTTACTGTATGTAAGTTACACCTCAATCAAAAAGTGAGAAAATATATTCTCACACCTGTAATCCCAGAACTTTGGGAAGCTGAGGCAGGAGGTTTGCTTGAGCCTTGGAGTTTGAGACCAGCCTGGGCAATATAACAAGACCTTGTCTCTACTATTTAAAAAATATATATCTAAAAAATTTTAAAATTAGCCCAGTGTGGTGCAGTGTGCCTGTAGTCCCAGCTACTCTGGAGGCTGACGTAGCAGGATCGCATGAGCTGGGAGGCTACAGTGAGTGGTGGTCACATCACTGAACTCCAGCCTGGCCGAGAGAGCAAACGCCTGCCTCAAACAAACAACAAAAGGAAAATGTATTTAGAAATTCAAAATAAAGTAACTCATAGATGATCACAAATTGCAAAGCAGAAACGAGCAGGGCTCTGTCCCTCTCCCCGCGTTCTCACTTGGCTGCCTGCTTGGTGTCTGTGCTCAGTGGCATCTGAGGGTGCTGTGAGTGTGCAAGACAAGCAGACACGCAGCAGGTGGAAGCACATGTCCCTCCCCAGAGGCAGCACTTTTGCAATCTCCTAGGCTGTGGGTAAAGAGATGAGTGTATGCCCTGAGAAAAGTGGTGGAATAAGAAGTTTCTCTGATTGTATTTTTCCCCTTGCATTTTCCCTGATTGCACACACATGCTCTATCTCAGAGTGAAGGAAAATTCTCGAAAAGCACTGCACCTGTGGAATAACTTCTACGGGTGGGATCCACTATGGGCAAGTCGCCCCGCACCCATCGAGCCTCTGTCTCTCCCTTTCCCTATTTTATCCTATTGTATCTCCTATTTTATCCTGTTTTTCCCAGATCCTTCTCTGTACCCACATGGTCTTCTCTCCCTCCTTCCTTTTTCTGTCCCCATCCCTCTCGGTGATTCCCTCTCTCTTTCCAGTCTTCCCTCACGTAAAACCTCTAGGGTGTGGAAGAAAGATGTCACGATTGCTTACAGCATTCTATCTCACGATTGCTTACAGAGTTCTAAGTTATTTCTTTTTTTTTTTTTTTTTTTTGAGAATGCGTCTTGCTCTGTCTCCCAGGCTAGAGTACAGTGGCACAATCTTGGCTCACTGCCACCTCCACCTCCCGGGTTCAAGCAATTCTCCTGCCTCAGCCTCCTGAGTAGCTGGGATTACAGGCGCGCAACACCACGCCCGGCTAATTTTTGTATTTTTAGTACAGATGGGGTTTCACCATGTCGGCCATGCTGATCACGAACTCCTGACCTCAAGTGATTCCCCTCGCCTCAGCCTCCCAACGTGCTGGGATGACAGGCGTGAGCCACTGCGCCCGGCCTGGTTATTTCCTTTTAAAAAGGACTTTGGAAAAAACTCAGTTTTGTTTTACCAAATGCATTTCCTGTTAATTTAGAGTCATGTACATTACAACGTGGAAGTTTGATTTTTAAACTATATAGCTGTCATTCTAAAAGTTAAAAAAAAAAAAAAAAAGAAATCACGCCTGTTGGAGTTGTGGTGTGGTAGGCTTGCTGTTTTCTCCCCAGGAAAACAATTTACAGCAACGCTGGCATTAAGTACAGAAAAGATTTACTCCAGCTGAAAATCACATACAATTTCTAAATGGTCTCCATTTATATACACAGTAATTTACAAAATGCCTCGTGGTGGGAATGCTGTTGTGGGAGAGTTGTTTCATTGATCCCGTGTGACCCGCAGAGAGAGGAAATGCAGCTGGGGTATGGTTGGGGGGAGAAGTGAGGCCCCCTGAGGGAGGCTGCCAGGGCAGGGAGAGGCCTGCATGCTGGTGAGAGATAGGGCTGGGTGCAAGTTACCTGGGACCGTGGGAGGCAGACCACCTGCCTCTCCTTCAAAACCATAGTCTTCTCTGTGCCCACACATCCTTGTCTTCCTCCTCCTTTTTTTATCCCCACCCCTTCTCAGTGATTCCGTCTCTCTTCCCAATCTTCCCTCACATAAAACCTCAAGGCTGTGGAAGAAAGATCTCACAACGCTTTACAGCATTCTAAATTATTTTCTTTTAAAAAAGAATTTGGAGAAAGCTCCATTTTGTTTTACAAAACACACTTCCTGTTCATTTAGACGCTTGTACATAACTGTGTGGAAATTTGATTTTTAAACTATATAGCTGTCACTCTAAACGTTAAGAGTGTTCAGTATGTGGAAGGAAGGCCACGCCGCATGGCATGATGGGGTAGGGTTGCCGGGAGGAAGAGTAGGGGACCCTCTGGTGGCCCTGCTCAGCCTTTCCTCTGTCGCCCTGAGGATTCAGGTATCACTGCAACCTGGCCCAAACCCTGCATTCACGGGCCCTGCTCCACCCTCCGCCTAGTAGCCAGGGGTATGACTCATCAACTGTGTCTTACCATCTGCTGTTGTCTATGCGCCTTTCCCCCAGGAAAAGAGCCGGAAGTGAAACAGTCTCACCTCATTATGTGTCCAGTAAGGTATCCGCACTCTTTAGAGATTGATGTCTGGGCCATTACAGTTGGCTTAGCCTTTATTGTGTTAATTTATTTTGATTTTTTATTTTTGTTTTTATTTTTTATTTTTTTTGTAGAAACAGTTTTGTTAGGTTGCCCAGGCTGCTCTCCTGGGCTCAAGTGATCCTCCCACTTCAGCCTCCTAAAGTGTTGGGATTACTGGCCCTGGCCCAGGTTTTAAATCAGCCCTGCATGGAGTTTTTGCTGGAGCATTTAAAAAATCCCCGGTAAGAATAAAAAATCTGGTCACTTACCCTAATTATCAGTTCCCAGATCTTCAAGATTAGGGTGATAATACTTAACACACAGGGTTGTTTTGAGGCTAAATGAGATAGGCCTTGTAGACAGCAGGTGTGCAGTCGTGGTTGCTCCTCTCACTCACATCCCACTCCCCCCATTCCATGCGCCTTAAACAAGATGAGTTGGTAAGTTTATTTCAGACTGCTTGGCCGGCAATTAAGAGATACTCCCCCCACGTGGGTAGAGCCAGCTTGGTTCCAGCCTGATGGTCCCTGGAACTCCATATTCTACTAGATTTGTGACAGCTTGATGCAGCTGCTTTAATGCAAGAGCATTTTTGATACAGTTTAAAACACCATCATTGTTTTTGTTTTTGCTTTGTTTTTGAGAAGGAGTCTCGCTCTGTCGCCCAGGCTGGGGTATAGTGGCACAATCTCGGCTCACTACAACATCCTCCTCTTGGGGTTCAAGCGATTCTCCTGCTTCAGCCTCCGAGTAGCTGGGATTACAGGCACGCTCCACCATGCCCAGCTAATTTTTGTATTTTTCAGTAGAGATACGTTTTCGCCATGTTGGCCAAGCTGGTCTCGAACTCCTGAACCCAAGTGATCCACCCGCCTCACCATCCCGAAGTGCTGGGATTACAGGTGTGAGCCACTGCACCCGGCCCATTGTTATTTACCTTAAGAAACATTACAAATTATAAACATTCTTGCTCCTTCCCTGAGATTAACCCTATTAAGACATCTCTGCTCTCCTATCCCTGGATGGATGTCAGTTCTGCAGTAATCCCTACTCCTCTACCCCAAATGCAGCTGAAGCTTTTTTATTTTTCGTTTTATTTTATTTATTTATTTTTGAGATGCAGTCTCACTCTGTCGCCCAGGCTGGAGTGCAGTGGCGCGATCTGGGCTCACTGCAACCTCTGCCTCCCAGTTCAATCAATTCTCCTGCCTCAGCCTCCTGAGTAGCTGGGATTACAGTCACCCACCACCACGCCTGGCTAATTTTTGTATTTCTAGTAGAGACAGGGTTTCACCATGTTGACCAGGCTGGTCATGAACTCCTGACCTCAAGTGATCCGCCCGCCTCGGCCTCCCAAAGTGCTGCGAATACAGGCGTGAGCCACTGCGCCTGGCCACAGCTCAAGCTTCTTACAGTGGTTTGACATTAGGGTTTTCATTCAGATAATGTTTTCCTACTAGGAATTATAAACTTGAAACACTTTTTAAAGCTTAAAAATATTTAAAACAGGCTGGGCGCAGTGGCTCACACCTGTAATCCCAGCACTTTGGGAGACCGAGGCAGGCAGATCACGAGGTCGGAAGATAGAGACCATCCTGGCTAACAGAGTGAAACCCCATCTCTACTAAAAATACAAAAAATTAGCCTGCGTGGTGGCGGGTGCCTGTAGTCCCAGCTACTCGGGAAGCTGAGGCAGGAGAATGGCGTGAACCCGGGAGGCAGAACTTGCAGTGAGCTGAGATCCGGCCACTCCAGGCACTCCAGCCTGGGCGACAGAGAGAGACTCCACCTCAAAAAAATTTTTTTTAAGCTAATTGAAAGGATCTACTAATCCTCACATGTTTTCTTTACTAATCATTTTGGATTTTTTTTCCTTTGAATTATGGGCAGGGAAGATACTCAGATATGGAAGATTATTGCTCTAATTTGAATGAAATAAATGTTTATTAATGTGAGGCAAAAAAAAAAAAAAAAAAGTGGACTTGCAGCTAAGTTCAACCATGGGGACCAGATGGTGTTTTACAGACTTAAAAAAAAATTACAACCCTTAATAACACTTATTTGTGTAGTATAATCAAAACTGACCAGGCATGGTGATTCATGCCTGTAATCCCAGCATTTTGGGAAGCCGAGGTAGGAGGATCAGTTGAGGCCAGCAATTAGAGATCAGCCTGAACAACATAGTGAGACTCCATCTCTACAAAATATAAAAAATAAAAAAGTAGCCAGTCATGGTGGCATGTGCCTGTAGTCCCAGCTACTCAGGAGGATCGCTTGAGCCCAGGAATTCCAGGATATAGTGAGCTATGATTGCACCACTGCACTCCAGGCTGGGCAACAGAATAAGGCCCTGTCCCTTAAAAAAAAAAAAAAAAAAAAAAAAAAGCCAATAAACAAAACCCAAACATATTTCACAAAACAATACTTTTTGTTTTTTTGAGGCAGGATCTCCCCCTGTCACCCAGGCTGGAGAGCAGTGGTGTGGTCATAACTCACTGTAGTCTTCACCTCCCTGGGCCCAAATTCTCCCACCCCAGCCCCCCAAGTAGCTGGGACCACAGGTGTGCGCCACCACGCCCAGCTAATTTTTGTATTTTTTGTAGAGATGGGATTTTGCCATGTTGCCAAAGCAAGTTGTTCAAACTCCTGGGCTCAAACAATCCACCTACCTCGGACTTCCAAAGTGCTGGCATTACAGGAGTGAGCCACTGTGTCCAGCAACGATACCTATTCCCCCACCACCCCACATGGATATTTTCCATTCGATTCTATTTCAATTAAAAGAAAATCTAGGCCGGGTACAGGAGCTCACACCTGTAATCCCAGCACTTTGGGAAGCCGAGGCAGGCGGGTCACCTAAGGTCAGCCTGGTTAACATGGCGAAACCACGTCTCTACTTAAAAAAAAGAAAAAAAAAATTAGCTGGGCATGGTGGCAGGCGCCTGTAGTCCCAGCTACTCAGGAGACTGAGGCACAAGAATCGCTTGAATCCGGGCAGCCGAGGTTGCAGTGAGCCAAGATCGTGCCATTGCACTCCAACCTGGGCAACAGAGTGAGACTCCCTCTCGATTAAAAAAATTAAGAAAAAGAAAATCTTAGGCTGGGCATGGTGGCTCACGCCTGTGATCCCAGCACTTTGGGAGGCCGAGGCAGGCAGATCACATGAGGTCAGGAGTTCGAGATCAGCCTGGCCAACATGGCGAAGCCCCACCTCTACTAAAAATATAAAAATTAGATGGGTGTGGTCGCACATGCCTGTAGTCCTGGCTACTTGGGAGGCTGAGGCAGGAGAATTGCTTGAACCCAGGAGGTGGAGGTTGTAGTGAGCTGAGATCGCACCACTGCACTCCAGCCCGGGTGACAGAGAGAGACTCAGCCTCAAAAAAAAAAAAGAAAAAAAAATCTTGTTTTGACCCACTAAGTTTATTCTATTTCCTGCTAATAGATTATGATTCGCTTTGAAAACCAGTAGGCTAGAATGCAGAACTGCTCTGTGAAATAGAGAAAAATACATGTATAGTGTTTGGGGATAACAGAAAAATCACGGGAGGAGGACAGGTGGGAAAGGGAAGCGTGAGGAGGGCTGTGCAGACGTCCTAAGAACAGAGCAATAAGGGGGCAAAATGACCAGGAGTCATTGGCTACCCGAGGGACTTTTAAACACAGACCTTTCTGATGTCTGTTTCCAGCTGTTTGCCTTGAAGCATTGTGACCTACTCTTTTTTTTTTTTCCTTTCTGTGAGCCTATGGATTATATTGAAAGACCTACTCTCTCTTCCTGAACATCAGCTAAGTCTATTCTTCACACAAATGCCTCTGGAAAGTAGGTTTTAGGTGGGAAAGTGGGGGATGGCTGAGTCTCATTTCTGGGTCAAGGAAGTGCAGAGCCCATACAGCACTTACGGGGCCTGGGTGAGATCCATCTGCTCAACTCATGGTGGGAGCAGGGCTCACACTCAGGAAGTCACAGAAATGAGTGCAAATTCCTGGGCACACGATGGACATTCTCGCCAATCTTATTTGGAGAGCAAGGTTATACCAGCACTGTCAGACCAAAGAACCCAAATCCCAACTATTCAGTGACAGTTTTGAGAGCGGCAGGAGGCAGCCAAATGCCTGGGCAGATAGGGGTGCATCCCCCGTGAAACCCCACCTCCAAGCTGAAGAGAGTTTAAAGCCTGAAAGCCAACTACAAGTGAAATCCTTAGACCGGATTAAGAAACTGTCTCGCTCAGCGAGCTTTCCTCTGATTAATCCCACCCTTCACCTATTTGACATATACCTACGTTTTCCTAATTGGTTTCCTACACTGTCATGCCCACCTTTGAGTGGTGTCTTCACTGTAACCATTTTGGCATACTAACAAACCAATCAGCATGTACTCCCCATCCCGAGCCCTTAAAAGGCCCCAGACCTAGCCACACAGGGGGACTTTCCCGCCATCGGATAGGGCAACTACCCAGCCACCCCCGCCCTGTGTCCCCTCTCCGCTGAGAGCTGTTCCATCGCTATATAAAATTCTTCTCCACCCTCCTCACACTTCAGTGTCCAGCATATCCTCATTCTTCTTGGGTGCGGTATAAGAGCTTGGGAACCACTGAACACAGGTCCAAGCTATGACACAGGTGAGCTGGGGCACGCCAGTGTGGCCGAGCGAGGCCCGGGTAGAATGTTGCCGACCGAGAGTCCCCGGCTTGCAAAGTGACCAAGAAGAAAAATCCGACATCGGTTTCATACTCAAACAAGAGAGAAGGGCAAAGGAAAAAGGAGAAAGGTATGTGAGGAGGGGGAGGCCCCTCAAGACAGAAGGACGCACCCCTGGCTAATGGACCTTATAAGGAGCTCTCTTCTGGAACCAGGAAGGGCTGAAATAGAGACTGGATGAGCCATATGAGGGGGTGCAGGGAGCTGTGTGGGACAGGGAGGGTTGGGTGGAAGCAGGGAAGATGTGAGGGTCAGGAGAAACATAGGCAGGGATGGATGGGACTCAGAGTGGAAGAAAGGAGAGAGTGTGAAGGGAGAGAATGAAGTGGAAATAGTGATAATATTGGGAAAACCTATCTAGTGACATAAAAATTGGCCAGACGTGGTGCCTCATGCCTGTAATTCCAGCACTTTGGGAGGCCAAGGTGGGCGGATCACTTGTGCTCAGGAGCTCGAGACCAGCCTGGCCAACATGATAAAACCCCATCTGTACTAAAAATACAAAAATCAGCCTGGTGTGGTAGTAGGTGCCTGTAATCCCAACTACTCGGGAGGCTGAGGCAGGAGAATCACTTGAACTCGGGAGGCAGAGGTTGCATTGAGCCGAGATCACGCCACTGCACTCCAGCCTGGGTGACAAAGGGAGACTCTGCCTCAAAAAAAAAAAAAAAAAAAAAAAAACTTGTCCTTAGACAAAAAAGGCACTCCAATTTAGGTTATCACTTAACCCCTGAAGGTCAAGGTAACTTTTGCCAGTCCCTAAAGGTGAAATAGGGGAACTACTTCATTGGAGACCATGCCCCCTGGGTGTAGCAGGCATGGCTTTCCCTGCTCTGTGCTTCATTACTGTACCTTTTCCTGTGACTGTACCAAACACAGTGGCAATGCAAACACACAACTATCTGCTGGGTGGAAGAATGTCAGCTCCAGACATGCTGTGGTATGCAGGTGGCATCCTCAGAGTTAACAGCTTTGACTTTTTCTCTGAGTCCATTTCAAATTACACATGTTTTTGGTCTTGCTTTATAACTTTGAAACAAATCTTTTTAGGACAATTGCTTTGTGCATACCTTCCAGGAACTGCAATCATTTTATTGACTCTTAGTTATAGCTTCTGTCTGGATTGTTTTTTTATCATCTTCTGGCATGGACAGCTGGCGATTCTAACACAGAGTTACCTGTTTCAATTTCAATGCTGTCATGTTCATATTCTGTTGATTCAAATGTCTTTGAGAACTAAAACTCATTCTTCCCAGAGATTCTTATCAGTTACTTTCCTTTCTGTCTTTGCTCCTTACCAAAGCATCTGAGAATGCTTCCTAGATGAGCGCATGTTTACTCCATTTGAAAAATTAAGCTAGTGTCTAACTCTCTAAATATATCTCAAGATGTAAAGGTTTCTTTTATTTATTTATTTAGTTTTTGAGACAAGGTCTTGCTCTGTTGCCCAGTCTGGAGGGCAGTTGTGCAATCATAGCTCACTGTAGCCTAAACTCCTGGGCCCAAATGATCCTCTGGCCTCAGCCTTCGGAGTCACTGGTACTACAGGCGTATGCCACCATGCCCAGCTAATTTTTCTTTTTTTGTAGAGATGGGGGTCTTGCTGTATTGTGCAGGCTGATCTGGAACTCCTGGCTTTAAGTGATCCTCCCACCTTGGCCTCCCAAAGTGCTGGGATTACAAGCATGAGCCACTGTGCCCAGCCCAGATTTTTAACATGCCACAATGACAGCATCGTGCCAACAAAATACCAATATTTCAACATTGAAAAATAATACAGCATACGGGAATATTTATATGCCAAGATATCGGAACGCCACAAAGTGGGAGTGCAGTCTGTACCCTTGAATGTCAAAGGGGTGTTCTCTGTAATTGTTGAGGCAAATCATGAAAAGTCTCGCATTGCTCAGGAACACAGTATAAGACTCTTCCTTTTCTCCCCTACATCTGCAGCCACCTATCCTGGCAGCCCCACAGCCTGCTGAAAGCCAATCCTGTCCACGGACTGAAATTCTTACCTTCCTCACCCGAGCAATATGCAATCTGAAACAGTGACGCTAGAGGGAGCCGTTATGCTCCAGATGTCTAAGTAGGCCATCCTGGGGAACTTCCCATCAACCGGGTTCCTGGGAGGCAAAGTGAATTGTCATAGGCAAGTCAAAAGCAGCCTGCAACTATCCTCATAAAAAAAAAAAAAAAAAAAAAAAAAAAAAGTTTCTAAGGAGAAAATATCCAGCTAGGTGGCTTTTAAAATTAGGAACATAGGAAGTCCTAGCCAGAGCAATTAGGCAAGAGAAAGAAATGAAAGGCATCCAAATAGGAAAAGAAGTCAAAACTCTCTTCGCTGACTGTATGATTCTATACCTAGAAAACCCTAAAGACTCCACCAAAAAGCTTCTGGAACTGACAAATGACTTCAGTAAAGTTTCAGGATACAAATTCAATGTACAATTATCTGGGCATGGTGGTGCACACCTGCAATCCCAGCTACTTGGGAGGCTGAGGCAGGAGAATCACTTGAGCCAGGGAGGCAGAGATTGCAGTGAGTTGAGATCACACCACTGCACTCCAGCCTGGGCAACAGAGCAAGACTCTGTCTGGAAAAAAAAATCAGTTTACAAAAGCCAGTAGCATTTCTATACACCAATAATGTTCATGCTGAGAGACAAAGCAATAATGCAATCCCATTTAAAACAAAATACCTAGGAATACATCTAACTAAGGAGGTGAAAGGTCTCTGCAAGGATAACTACAAAACACTGCTGAAAGAAATCAGAGATGACACAAACAAATGGAAAACCATTTCATGCCATTGGAAATGGACTGGAAGAATCAATATCCTTAAAATGGCCATGCTGCCAAAAGCAATCTGTAGATGCAATGCTATTCCTACGACACTACCATGTCATTTTTCACAGAACTAGATAGAACTATCCTAAAGTTTCATATAGAACTGAAAAAGGGCCCAAATCACCAAAGCAATCCTAAGCAAAAAGAACAATGCTAGAGGCATCACATTATTCAACCTCAAACTATACAACAAGGTTACCATAACCAAAACAGCATGGTATTGGCACCAAAAAAAAAAAAAAAAAAACCAGACACATAGGTGAATGGAACAGAACAGAGAACCCAGAAATAAAGCTGCTGCACGCACACCTACAGCCACCTCATCTTCAACAAAATCAACAAAAATAAGCAATGGGGAAAGGAACCTCTATTCAATAAATGGTTCTGGGATAGCTGGCTAGCCATATGCAGAAGAATGGACCCCTACCTTTTACCAGATACAAAAGTTAACTCAAGATGGATTAAATACTTAAATGTAAGACCTCAAACTATAAGAATCCCAGAAGAAAACCTGGGAAACATCATTCTGGACATAGGCCTTAAGAAAGAATTTATGATTAAGTCCTCAAAAGTAACTGCAACAAAAACAAAAATTGAGAAGTGGGACCTATTAAACTAAAGAGCTCTGTACAGCAAAAGAAACTATCAACAGAGTGATCACCTGAGGTCAGGAGTTTGAGACCAGCCTAGCCAACATGGTGAAACCCCATCTGTACTGAAAATACAGAAATTAGCCGGGCATGGTGGCATGTGCCTATAGTCCCAGCTACTTGGGAGGCTGAGGCAGGAAAATTGCTTGAACCCAGGAGGTAGAGGCTGCAGTGAGCCAAGATCACGCCACTAAACTCCAGCTTGGGCAATAAAGTGAGACTCTGTCTCAAAACAAATAATCAAACAAACAACAAAAATAAAAAATAAAAACAGAGTGAACAACCTATAGAATATAAGAAAATATTTGAAATTTTGTACTTGACAAAGGTCTAATTTCCAGAATCTACAAGGAACTTAAACAATTAAACAAGGAAATAACCCCTTTAAAAAGTGGGCAAAAGCCGGGCGCGGTGGCTCACGCCTGTAATCCCAGCACTTTGGGAGGCCGAGACAGGTGGATCACAAGGTCAGGAGATCGAGACCATCCTGGCTAACACGGTGAAACCCTGTCTCTACTAAAAATACAAAAAATTAGCCGGGCGTGGTAACGGGCGCCTGTAGTCCCAGCTACTCAGGAGGCTGAGGCAGGAGAATGGCGTGAACCCAGGAAGCGGAGCTTGCAGTGAGCCGAGATCGTGCCACTGCACTCCAGCCTGGGTGACAGAGCAAAGACTCCGTCTCAAAAAAAAAAAAAAAAGTGGGCAAAAGACATGAACAGACACTTCTCAAGACATACAAGCAGCCAAGAAACATATGAAAAAAATGCTCATCATCACTAATTATCAGAGAAATGCACATCAAAACCACAGTGAGATACCATCTCACACCAGTCAGAAAGGCTATTATTAAAAAGTGAAGGGAACAACCCATTTCTCTGGGTGCCCTTTTTTTTTTTTTTTTTTAGATGGAGTCTCGCTCTGTCACCCAGGCTGGAGTGCAGTGGCACTATCTCGGCTCACTGCAACCTCTGCCTCCCAGGTTCAAGTGATTCTCCTGCCTCAGCCTCCCAAGTAGCTGGGATTACAGGGGCGTGCCACCACACCTGGCTAATTTTTGTCTTTTTAGTAGAGACAGGGTTTCACCATCTTGGCCAGGCTGGTCTTGAACTCCTGACCTTGTGATCCACCCGCCTCAGCCTCCCAAAATGCTGAGATTACAGACGTGAGCCACCGTGCCCGGCCTCTTTCGCAAAAAAAGTGAAAAAACAGATTCCGACGAGGCTGTGGTGAAAGGGAGCTCTTGTACACTGTTGTTGGAAATGTAAATTAGTTCAGTCACTGTGAAAAGCAGTTTGGAGATTTCTCAAAGAACTCAGAACTACCATTTGACCCAGCAATCCCATTACTGGGTATATATCTCAAAGAAAATAAATTGTTCTACAAAAAAAAACACATGTACTCCTATGTTCACTGCCATTTTTCCATAAAATAGATAACATGTTTCTATACTTCAGGAGCCCTAAGTTAACAACTCTTGGTCTAAACAGGGCTACAGAGAAGCAGAAGCCAAGGTAAGGAGGCAGAGGCAGAAAGATGGAGAGATGCAGAGAGAGAGCCAGAAGGAAAGCGAACGAGCAGCAGGGAGGAGGCCCAGCAGCCTCCTCCCCCTCCCCCCACCCTCCCCTGCTCCGCATGCCCCTGAAGCCCTTACAAGGCTAAGCCTGGGCTCATCTCTGAAGATGGGCTTCCCTCAGTGCCTCTCTGTCTCCCGCCCACCTCGCTCTCCTTATCAAAGCTGGTTTCCCACAGGAAAGGGAGCGTCGTGGTCTCAAAACTCACCAAGGTGCACCATTCCATGGCAACAGCAGGGCTCACAGTCCTGCGGTCTGTTAGGCTGTGTTACCTTGGCTCTCAGGTCCCCTGTTTACCTCTCAAGTCCCCTGTTTCTCATTTGGACAATGGAGGATTCAAATACAGACGCTCCTCAATGAGGACAGGATTACGTCCCCATAAACCCATTGTAAATTCAAAATATCGTGAGTCGAAAATGCATTGAGGCGGGCCGGGCGCCGTGGCTCAAACCTGTAATCCCAGCACTTTGGGAGGCCGAGACGGGCGGATCACGAGGTCTGGAGATCGAGACCATCCTGGTTTAACACGGTGAAACCCCGTCTCTACTAAAAAAATACAAAAAACTAGCCGGGCGAGGTGGCGGGCGCCTGTAGTCCCAGCTCCTCGGGAGGCTGAGGCAGGAGAATGGCCTAAACCCGGGAGACGGAGCTTGCAGTGAGCTGAGATCCGGCCACTGCACTCCAGCCTGGGCGACAGAGCGAGACTCTGTCTCAAAATAAATAAATAAATAAATAAATTAAAAAAAAAAGAAAATGCGTTGAGGCGGCCAGGTGCAGTGGCTCACTCCTGTAATCCCAGCACTTTGGGAGGCTGAGGCGGGCAGATCACTTGAGGTCAGGGGTTTGAGGTCGAGTTTGACCAGCCTGGCCAACATGATGAAACCCTGTCTCTACTAACAATACAAAAATTAGCTGGGTGTGGTGGCGGATGCCTGTAATCCCAGTTACTCAGGAGGCTGAGGCAGAAGAATTGCTTGAACCCAGGAGGCAAAGGTTGCAGTGAGCCGAGATCGCGCCATTGCACTCCAGCCTGGGCAACAGAGTGAGACTCCATCTCAAGAAAAAAAAAAAAGGGTTGAATACACCTATATAACATCACAGCATAGCCACACCTGCCTTAAATGTGCTCAGAACACTTATATTAGCTGATAGTTGGGCAAAGTAATCTAATACAAGCTTATTTTACATAGAGTGTTCAATACCTCATGTAATTTAGTGAAAATCAGAAAAGGTGTATGGGTACTGGAAGTATGGTTTCTATTGAATGCATGTTGTTACCACCATCGTTAAGTAAAAAAATCGTTAAGTCAAACCATCCTAAGTCGGGGACATTTGTTGAGGATAACGGACATTTTTGAATGAATATGATGTCAGCTCAGAAGTGCAGGGGGCAGTGGGAGTCAGCGTGTCACAGACAGACAGCAGGTGCAAAGGCTACCAGGAAGACCAGCTAAGGCTCCCGCTCTTCTAGGACCTGTGGGTGACAGGAACAGGGGGGCACAATGAAGGGAACCTCCCTCTTTTGTTGGAGGGAGGACCCTCCCTTTTTGCACTACTGCATCGTGTGGTCCTTTGTTTGTTGTTGTTGTTGTTGTTTTTTGAGATGGAGACCTCAGGTGATTGGCGTGCCTGGGCCTCCTAAAGTGCTGGGATTACCGGCGTGAGCCACCGCGCCCGGTCTGCAGAGTGTGGTCTTGTGATTAAAGAAGGTGGTTACTGCAGTGAGGACATCAACCTTGTGTCTAAATCTGACCTCTGCCCTCGGCCTCTTCCCTTTCCTTGGGTGTCAGCTGGGGGATGGCCCAGGAGGGCATTTTGGAATTGACTTCTATAAATTCCAACTTAACTTTTAACACTAAATATCTAGGCTTGGCTCTAGAGCTTTCATTCTAGAGTTCTTGCCAAGAGAAGAAGAGCTACAAGAAAAAGGTACCGTCAGGGGTTTGAAGCAGGGCTAACAAGGAATAAAGTGGCTGGATTAGGCCCGCGCCTTTACAGGAATAAGGCCTGGTGACATAATATTCTTAACCTCATGTTATTTTCTTACGGGTTATATTTCCTAAGCATCTGGGGGCTGGGGGGCAGGTATTGTTCAAAAGAACAGAGGCTTTTAGATGACTTGGGACAAACAATGTTCCCATTCAAGGGATCAAGGTGGGAGTAATGGATGGAGGAAGAAAGGAATAGATCAAGTGTGAAAATTCTGTGCCAAACAACTTCCACAAGCTTCCTTCCAGCTGCTCTGACCCTTTTCAGTGAGATGTGTGAACTACACTGTTGCTTTGAGATCTTTCCACTGAGGTGAACGTGGGAGCCACAGGCATTCCTTCATTTGCAATCCTACAAGACAAGGCTCTGGGCCAAAAGCGAATAATGAGCTCCTCCCCTCCAGTCAGTCAGCAGGTGGTGCTCATTAGGAAAGCTCCCTAGAGGGACGCCCCTCTGGGCTTGCCGGCAGGTGTGTCTGCACACGCCCCACCTGCTCCCCGTGACTGAGGCCAGCTGTTAAAGAGAAAGGGCTGCTGGGGCGAAGGGGAAGGGAGGGCAAATCCAGAGGCGCTTTCAAGACGTCTCGTCATCACCTGCTTACTTGTCTGTCTGGGATACAGAAGGTTTACTTGTTGCCCAGGCGACTCAAAAATCCGTGATGTGGGGGCACTGGGCACAGGGGCTCATGACTGTAATCCCAGCATTGTGGGAGGCTGAAGTGGGAGGATCACTTGAGCCCAGGAATTTGAGATCAGCTTGGGCAACATGGTGAGACCTCGTATCTAAAAAAAAAAAAAAAAAAAAAAAAAAAAAAAAAAAAACCCAGCCAGGTATGGTGGCATGCACCTGTGGTCCCAGATACTTGGTAGGCTGAGATGGGAGGATCACTGAAGCCAGGGAGGTCAAAGCTGCAGTGGGCTATGATTGCACCACCGCACCCCAGCCTGAGCGATAGAGCGAAACTGTCTCAAAAAAAAAAAAAAAGAATCTGTGATGTGGGGAAATGTTTTTTAAAGTATGATCCCTGGGCCATAGAGGGCAGAATCATGTGTGCTTTTAAAATTCAGAGTCCTGGATCCTACCGCAGACCTAGTGAATCAAAAATCCCTTAGGAATCTGTTTTCTCATAACTGCCCCTCACCTCTCTGGCCTCCAGGTGATGTTGACGCAAAGTAAAATTTGAGAATCTCTGTTCTAATAGAAGGAGCTCTTCTCTGAGACTCACGGGAAGTGGATTTCTAGTCCTGGTTTTCCTTCAAGCTAACGGGGCCTCAGTTTTATCATCTGTTGGTTTGGATCAGGGGTCAGCAAACCACAGCCCTTGGACTCAGTCTGGCCCACAGCCTGCTTTTGTAAATAAAGTTTTATTGGCACCAGTCTTACTCATTTGTTTCTGTATTATCCATGACTATTTTTGTTTTACAACAGTAGAGATAAGGGGTTGTGACAGAGACTGTTGTGGGACCCTAACAAATCAATAAGTGAATAGGAACTAGGAAGGAGCCAGGCTGGCAGAACAGGGACCTGATCCAGGGACCTAACCCTGTTTGCAACCCCTTTGTGTGAAAAACCACAGCCACTATCTTGCAACTCCAGAAATGAAGGTATGTGAGTTGCAAGAAGGCTAAGATCAGCAAAGTGTTTCCCTCAGGCACCTGGAAAGGCCTGGCGGTTATAATTCACCCCAGTATTTTCTGAGTGTATATAGCCCAAGCTTACTTGCATGTAACCCCCTCTAGCATGACCTTGTACAGCTTCCCTCTGGCCCCTGCATCTTTGCAGACAGCCCCTTCCTTGCTGTGCTGCCCTTTGCATTCTTGCAACTTATTCTCATCCTTTCTCTAATATATCTTCCTTTCTTTACCCATGACTGTCTTGGTAAATACTTTTACTACCTGTGACAACATGGGCCCCAGTAGTCCCACCCAAGACAACTGTCACAATTAGCCTGAAATGTTTTTTTTTTTTTTTTGAGACGGAGTCTCACTCTGTCGCCCAGGCTGGAGTGCAGTGGCCGGATCTCAGCTCACTGCAAGCTCCGCCTCCCGGGTTTACGCCATGCTCCTGCCTCAGCCTCCCGAGTAGCTGGGACCACAGGTGCCCGCCACCTCGCCCGGCTAGTTTTTTGTATTTTTTTAGTAGAGACCGGGTTTCACCGGGTTAGCCAGCATGGTCTCGATCTCCTGACTTCGTGATCCGCCCGTCTCAGCCTCCCAAAGTGCTGGGATTACAGGCTTGAGCCACCGCGCCCGGCCTAGCCTGAAATGTTAACTGTGTGCCCTTTGCAGGAAAAGTCTGCCAGTCCCCAGGTTGGATAATTTCTAAGCACTTTTCTAATCCTGAGATTCTTTCCAAAAGAATGAATTCCCCCCTCCATAGACGTGTTTATGGAGTTCCTGCATCAAGAATTTATTTTATTTTTGACATGGCCAGGGAGAGTGAGGAAAACCAGGGATGGAAGAGGAAGAAGACAACATTTGGAGCCCGAGAATTGGCGGTTAGTACCACTGAAAATACAAACGAAGGGGGAATTGCAGAGAAGGCAGGATTCCTTTCTCAGAGTTTGTTTTAAACCAGTGAAGACTGGTCTGGTCTAAAACTGTGAAGTATCGGGTTAGTACAAAAGTAATTGCGGTTTTTGCCATTACTTTTAATATCAAAACCCGCAATTACTTTTGCACCAACCTAATAGATGAAATTGGTTTTGGTGCCTACAACCTTTCGCCTAGCCTCATTCAGAACACGTTCCAGGCTTAGAGCTTACATCCTCAGACCGAACCCTTATATTTCTTTCGACCTTATCTCATCCATTCCAAAATAAAGATGTTAATCTGTAAATTAATCCATGCTGATAAGCTAATGGGGAAGAGAAAAAAAGCCCACTCTCAAGTAGAAAAAGGAATTTTAACTGCATTTCTGTTGTCTAAGGGTTAGACTCTAACCTATGCACAACTCTGATGTTGAGAATTTCAGTGTAATAAGTGAATTGAGTATCTACTGGGTTCTGGGACTTGGGCCACATGCCCTGCCTCTGTGAGGAATGCACCATCCATCTATAGCATTCTCCCCCACTTCTTGTTGCAACATCTCTTTACCACTCCCTCTCCCTCCTTCATGCGCTAAAGACTGCAGCATCTGGTCCCAGGTTTCTTCTGCAACCTGGTTCCTGCAGCTGCCTCAGCAGCTTCAAGGTCTGTGCCAACAATACATCCAACACTGAAGCCTCTTGGTTACCTGATACGCTCATCTCCAATGACCATTTCCTACGTTCCACTTTGGTCACCGTCTCCCACAGTCAGACCCTGGACTTCTTATCTCCAGAAACTGGAGCCAAAGTCACTCAAAGCCAGGAGCGTCCACTCTGCCCCTGTGTCCAACACATACCACTGACTTTAACTCACACTACCCACTTTTTAAGCCTGTTGTTAACTCTTCCTAGGATTATGACTTATTGCAGGCAACAAGCCTAGGGAGACAAGAGGACCCAAACAGAGCCTCATGACCGTTACCTCATGACCATGAACCTCATGGTTCATGACAGAACCCAAAATATCCCTAAATATTGCCAAGAGGGAAGAGAGCTGAGTCATCAGTCTGAGTCTGGTTGAGGGACCTTGGGAGGCCCCACAAAACTATTAGATGGGGAGACAGATGGTTGGGTTGGGCACTGAAATAATGAGTAGCACTAATAAAATACATTCATATATATATATATGTGTATATATATATATATTTTTTAGATGGAGTCTCACTTTGTCACCCAGGCTGGAGTGCAGTGGCACAATCTTGGCTCACTGCAACCTCTGCTCCTGGGTTCAAGTGATTCTCCTGCCTCAGCGTCCTGAGTAGCTGGGACTACAGGCACCCGCCATCATGCCCGGCTAAGTTACGTATTTTTAGTAGAGACAGGGTTTCACTATGTTGGTCTTGAACTCCTGACCTCAAGCAATCCACCCGCCTCGGCCTCTCAAAGTGCTAGGATTACAGGGTGGGCCACCGCACTTGGCCCATAGAATACACTAATATGTTTAAATTCAAATAGCATTTTAGACCAGGCGCATTGGCCCACGCCAGTAATCCCAGCACCCTGGGAGGCTACAGTGGATTATTTGAGCCCAGGAGTTCAAGACCAGCCTGGGCACCACATAGCTGGGCCTTGTCTCTACAAAAAAATAAAAAAAATTAGCTGGGTGTGGTAGTGCATGCCTGTAGTTCCACCTACTCAGGAGGCTGAGCGGGAAGGATTGCTTGAGCCTGGGTGGTTGAGGCTGCAGTGCACGGTGATTGCACTGTTGCACTTCAGCCTGAGTGACAAAGCGAGAACCTGTCTCTTAAAAAAAAAAAAAATAGCATTGAAAAAATAAATAGCCTTATTCTGTGGAAAACACAGTTTCACCAAATTACAGATTATTTTGACATTAATTATAAGTTACAGCATAAGGTATAACAGAAAGTAAACAGGCTGGGCGTGGTAGCTCACGCTGAGTCAGGAGGATTACTTGAGCCCAGGAGTTCAAGACCAGCCTGGGCAACACAGCAAGACCTCATCTCTACAAAACACTAAAAACTCAGCCGGGTGTCGTGGTGCACACCTGTGGTCCCAGTTATCAGGAGGCTCAGGTGGGAGGATTGTTTAAACCCAGGAAGCAGAGGTTGCAGTATGAGCTGAGATTGCGTCACTGCACACCAGCCTGAGGCTACCCTGTCTTAAAAAAAAAAAAAAGTGTAAGGAATGATAGAATTAGCAAAATCAATTATTTGACAGCTGTCATAGTAATAGTCTGCTAACATTTATTCAGGTAAAACTCATAGAAGGATGTGGGTAAAAAAAGCAAGTGGGTAAAAATTTGTTGAGGAATAGAATATATACATGGGCTCAAAGTGTGTGTTCACAATTTGAATGGGATCCATGGATTACATGGTAGTACTGTATCAATGTTAATTTCCTGATATTGATTGCTGTAACTTTTATCATTTTCTTTCCTCTGCTTCCTTGGGGTTTAGTGTGCTCTTTATGTTTTTTAGGTTATTGATTTGAAAACTTCTTTTATTCAATGTAGTTTACAGCTATAAATTTCCCTCCTTTCACTACATCCCATAAGTTTTGGTATGTTGTGTTTTTATTTTCATACATTTCAAAGTATTTTATAATTTCCCTTCTGATTTCTTATTTGAGCCATTGGTTATTTAGTTCTTGTATGTTTAAAGCTTTTTTTCCCCCTAAAGCTTCAATACTTGAAGGACACTTTAGCTGAACATAAAATTCCTTCTTTTCTCGAGTCTCCTAAAAATGAGGCTTTATGTTGGCCTTGCTTTGTATATTGCTTTCGAGAAGTTTAATGCAAGAATAATTCTCATGTCTTTTTAAGTTAGTTAACTTTTGTTTTTCTCCTCAAGACTCTGAGGGTTTTTTCTGTGTCCTTAAAGTCTAATCTTTTTAAACGTCTTTTAGACTTTTAAAAGTCTAATCTTTTCTGTGTCCTTAAAGTCTAACCTTTTACCAGGTGCTTTAGTTAACCAACCACCCCAAAACTTAGTGACTTAAGACAATAAATATTTATTATATCTCATGATTCTGCAATTTGAGTTGGAATTACATGTGCAATCCTTCTGCTACACATGGTCTCTGTTGGGACACTCGCATGTTTAGTGCCTTAGCTAGGGTGGCTAAAACACAGGGTAGCTGGGCCTCTTTATGTGGGGGCTAATGGCTCCAAGTAGGAGCATTCCAAGAGGACCACCCCTAATATACAAACACTTAACAAGCACCTGCTTGCAACATGCTGATGTCTTATTGGCCAAAGCAACTCACATGACCAAGCCAGAGTCAGTGTGGGAGGAGATTACAAAGGACGTGAATGCCAGGTGGTGTGATTCATTTCAGTTGCATCCACAGTTTACCTTACCAGGATATGTTTCAGAATTGATCATTCCAAATCAGTTTTCTCAGTGCCCAGTGGGCCCTATCAATATGTAGACTCCAGTCTTCTTATATTTCTGGGTAGCATTCTGTTTTGGTTTTCCTCAGCTTTGCAGATATTATTTTTGGGCGGTGGTGATGGAAATTTTACTGGCCAAAATCTTTTGCTTTTCTTTTTCTTTCTTGAAGTAGGTTTATATAAGTGAAGACTGTTTACATCTATGCATTTCCTGAGCAGGGTTTGTGGTGAGTTTGGGAGCATCCTCTTCTGATGGTGTAGGAAAGTGTATTTTCTTCAATGGGCAGCTTCTGGGAAACAGTCAAGGGAAGGGTTTAGCTGTCCTTTGACTTTTTGGTTTTCTTTCATTTTGCAAGATTCTGAAATTTCCCCTCGTGATTCTTTTCCCCTTTACTGCTCAGTTTCCGCAGGGCACTTCTGCCTCTACTGCTCCCCATTTTTTACTCTCTTTGCCCCGAGAAGATGACAGCATCTTGAATCTTGCATGTACTCTTAAGGTCCTGTGACCTCTAATCTGACAGGACTCTTTTCCACTATTTTCATTTTTTTTTTTTTTTTTGAGACGGAGTCTTGCTCTATCGCCCAGGCTGGAGTGCAGTGGCCGGATCTCAGCTCACTGCAAGCTCCGCCTCCCGGGTTTACACCATTCTCCTGCCTCAGCCTCCCGAGTAGCTGGGACTACAGGCGCCCGCCACCTCGCCCGGCTAGTTTTTTGTATTTTTTAGTAGAGATGGGGTTTCACGGTGCTAGCCAGGATGGTCTCGATCTCCTGACCTCGTGATCCACCCATCTCGGCCTCCCAAACTGCTGGGATTACAGGCTTGAGCCACCGCGCCCGGCCTTTTCCACTATTTTCATAATGTGAGTGGAACTCTGATTTTAGCTCAAACCCCTTTTCTCTCTCTCTCCCTTTTTTGTTTTTGAGACGGAATCTTGCTCTGTCATCCAGGCTGGAGTGCAGTGGTACGATCTCGGCTCGCTGCAACCTCTGCCTCCCGGATTCAAGCAATTCTCCTGCCTCAGCCTCCCAAGTTGCTGGGACTACAGGTGTGCACCACCATGCCTGGATAATTTTTGTATCTTTAGTGGAGATCAGGTTTCACCATGTTAGCAAAGCTGGTCTCCAACTCCTGACCCTAAGTGATCTCCCTGCCTCAGCCTCCCAAAGTGCTGGGATTACAGGCATGAGCCATCTTGCCAGGCCCCTTTTCGTTCTTAAGTGCAGTTTTTCTAGACCCTCTGGCTCTCTGCAAAGCTTGGCAGTGGGACCTCAAGAGAAATCTCTGCTGTAAGACAGTGCTTACTTTCCTGCTTTAGGTAATTTGAAGTTTGCGGTGTTTGTCTTGTTATGCTAAAGGTGTGTGATGTGTATGGTTGTATTCTTCTTGAAAAACAGTAAGAGGTAGATATGGAGGGACTTGGGGTAGGTGGCCATAGTGGTGATCTTGGATACCCAGATCATTTGAGCCCTCATTTTTTTTTTTTTTTTTTTTTTTTTTTAGATGGAGTCTTGCTCTGTTGCCAGGCTGGAGTGCAGTGGAACGATCTTGGCTCACTGCAACCTCCACCTCCCAGGTTCAAGCAATGCTCCTGCCTCAGTCTCCCGAGTAGCTGGGATTACAGGTCCACGCCACCACACCTGGCCAAGTTTTTTGTACTTTTTTTTAGTAGAGACAGGGTTTCATCACGTTGGCCAGGCTGGTCTCGAACTCCTGATCTCTGGTGATATGCCTGCCTCGGCCTCCCAAAGTGTTGGGATTACAGGCATGAGCCACTGCGCCCAGCCGAGCTCTCATTTTTGAGAGCCAGTTTTGCCAACTGATAATTCCTGGTTTACAGTTGCTTTTCTTTCAATAAACTAAGATATATTCCCAACTCCTGACTTCCACTATTGCTGTAAAGAAACCAGCCTTTGGTGTAATTGCTATTCCTTTATGATTGATCTGTCTCCGTTCTGGCTGCTTCATTTTTTCCCTTCTGGTATTCTTCCATTTTCCTATAAGGTGTCCAAATGCACTTAGAAAAATTATTCATCTTAGCATTCACTGGGCTCCATGGACTTGATGATTAATATCTTTCAACAATTCTAGAAAATTCTTAGCTATTAGCACTTGAAATATTTCTTTATCCCATTACTTTTGCTGGAATGCTGATTTAATGTCATTTCACGTCTATTTCTTTGTCTTGTGCTGCATTTGGGATAACTTCTTCAAATTAATCTTGTGTTAGTTATTTATTGTGGCATAAAAAATTACTCCAAAAGGGAGCAGTGTAATGCAGCAAAGGTTGATCATTTCACAGTTTCTGAGAGTCAGGAGTCCAGGTGTGCTTGGTTGGTGGTTCTGGCTTAGAGTCTCACAAGGAGCCGTCAGCCAGGGCTGTGGTCGTGTGAGGGCATCACCAGGGCTAGAGTAGCTGCTTCCAAGGCCTTGGCTTGCCCCAAGGCCTCAGCTCCTTGTCACCTGGCGTCTCCACAGGGCTGCTGGAGTCCCCTCATGACATGACAGCTGGCTTCCCCAGAAAGGGATCCAAGAGAAACAGCAAGAAGCTGCAGGAAGCCACAGTGACTTCTATGACCTTATCTCCAAAACTGTATAGCTTCACTTCTGCTTTATTCTATTTGTTAGAAGCAAAAAGCTAAAGAATCCTGGACATTAAAAAAAATCACTTTTTTATTTCACCAATCTCTCATCAGTTGTTTCTTCTGTTGTTTGTAATTAAATTGTTCATACCTATTAATTCAATTAGGTCTTTTTTTTTTTTTTGCAAATCTGTCTTGGCATTTTTCACAGTATCTTGTTCCTTAGTTATACCCCTGATACCTTCTTTTATTCCTTTAAATATATTAAATTATTTTGTATTCTTTATTAATGTTAGAATATGGAAGTCTTTGGAGAACACGATCTCACTCACAATATCTTGTTCTCTTTTGTGTGTTTTCCTAGTTTTGACTATGAACTTTTCATTTACCTTGCAAATTTCTCTGTGGGAATTCCTTGACACCTGAACTGGAATTGCATTCCTCCAAAGAAATGGTGCATTTGCTTCTGCCAGTTGCATGAAATTACAGTCATCCAGGACCCTTTAAGTTATATTCTTGGCTTTAGGTTCAAACCACACAGAGAAAAGTGTGTATTTGGAACAAACAATGTTCATGAAGGCAGTTATGGTTACAAATTCTCAGGGGGGATTCACCATACTCCTGCCTACCAACGCTAAATTTGAAGCAATTAAGTTTCTTTGATGTCCTGTTCTGCATGACTTCTTTTTTCCTCCCTCACCCTCACATTGAAAGCATACCCTTTGGAAGTCTCCTATTACATTCTCTAATGGGCTGGAGCTTAGGCTCAATCTCTTACCCCTACATGCTGTGCTGTCTCTAGAGTTCAGCAGAAACTCTCACAGCAGAGCTGCTTCTCGTGCTTATTACCAATGATTTTTGCTTTCAGTTTGTTTTTGACTTTTATTGGTAAGATCAGGGCAACTTAGCAATGCAGATTACAAAGATTTTCATACATAGTCCAGAATTTGTGCTGTTCTCGTTGGGAAGGTCACTGAAAGTATCTAATCTTCCAAGTGCTAGAAATGCAAATTCCCCAGTTATTCCTCAATCCATTTGCAACTGCCTTTACTCCTACCCACTGAAGTTGTTCTTTTCAATAACTTCCATGATGTCAAATCAGATTGTCTTTCTCAATCATCATCTTATTTGACCTTTTTTTTTTTAAGACAGAGTCTTGTACAGTGGTAGCATCATAGCTCACTGCAGCCTCAAACTCCTCGGCTTTAAGTGATCCTCCTACCTCAGCCTTCTGAGTAGCTGAGACTATGAGCTAACCACACCTGGCTTTTTTATGTATGTGTGTATATATATATTTATATATTAACATATTTATATAAATCTATATATTATATATACATTAATTTTTCTATATTAATATACAAATAATATATGTTAAATATATAATATATAATATAAAT
This sequence comes from Piliocolobus tephrosceles, assembly GCF_002776525.5. Taxonomy (NCBI): domain Eukaryota; kingdom Metazoa; phylum Chordata; class Mammalia; order Primates; family Cercopithecidae; genus Piliocolobus; species Piliocolobus tephrosceles. The sequence goes on along the minus strand of NC_045440.1, from coordinate 26,850,906 downwards.
AAAAATATATAACCACACCTGGCTAATATATAAATTTACACATATTTTTACATATATATTTATATATAATTTATTATATAAATATATTTATATTATATTTAATATATAATATAAATACTATATATTTATATATTATATATGTAAAAATATATGTGTATGTGTGTGTATGTATATATATTTCTTTTTTGTAGAGACAGGGGTCTCACTTTGTTGCCTAGCTGGTCTCAAACTCCTGGCTTCAAGCAATCCTCCCACCTCAGCCTCCCAAAGTGCTGGAATTACAGGTGTGAGACAGGATGTCTGGCTTTATTTGATCTTTTTTTTTTTTGAGATGGAGTTTCACTCATTACCCAGGCTGGAGTGCAATGGCATGATCTTGGCTCACTGCAACCTCTGCCTCCCGGGTTCAAGCATCCTGCCTCAGTCTCCCGAATAGCTGGGATTACAGGCGCCTACCACCACGCCAAGCCAATTTTCTGTATTTTTAGTAGAGACAGGGTTTCACCATGTTGACCAGGTTGGTCTTGAACCCCTGACCTCAGGTGATCCACTGGCCTCAGCCTCCCGAGGTGCCTGATTACAGGCATGAGCCACTGCGCACAATGCCTTATTTGATCTTTAAGAATCATTTGATGGGTTGAACCACTCTCTCCTTTACAAATCTCCTTTCTCTCCTGGCTTCCGTGATAACACATCCCCCTGACTGTCTCCCTATCTCACAGGTCTCTCCTTCTCTGCTTTCCTGACCTTTTGTCCTCTACCCAAATTCTCTTCACTACAAAGTCTTCTCCAAGGTAATCTCATGTAGCAGGATGGCTTTAAATACCATCTAAATCTTGATGATTCTCAAATTTCTATCTCAGGTCAAACTCAACCAGAGCTCCAGACTCATATGTCCACCTGCTTACTTGGCATTTCCACTTGGATGGCTAGCAGTCACCTTACATCTAACCAGTCCAGAATAGAGCATATGATTTTTCTCTCTCCAGCATCTGCTCTTCCCCCAGTTTTCATTTCATTTCAGTAAGTGACACCATAATCCATGAGGCTGCTCTAGTCAAAAAACAAAGTCATCTATTATTCATCCTCTTTCCTTCATCTGTCACATCCAGTATATCAGTACGTCTAGCTCTACTTTCAAAATACTTCCCTTTTTTGTTCATCTCTACAACTTGAATCTGAGTACCAGTCATACTAGTATCTCTAATGTGTACTGGCATAGTTGCTTTTTGAATTGGTCTCCTTGTGTGTGTGTGTGTGTGTGTGTGTGTGTGTGTGTGTGTTTTAATACAGGATCTTGATCTGTCACCCAGTATGGAGTGCAGTGGTGTAATCTCAGCTCACTGCAACCTCTGCCTCCCTGGCTCAAACGATCCTCCCACCTCAGCCTCTCAAATAGCTCGTGGAGCCACAGGTGCACACAGGTGACACCCTGCTAATTTTTGTATTTTTTTTTTTTTGTAAAGATGGGTTCCACCATGTTGCCCAGGCTCCTGTGTGCAATCTTGGTCCTAATAACCCATTTTCTATGGAGCTGCCGAATAATTAAAAAAAAAAA